>NC_142440.1:52532878-52835909 GCF_059453495.1 Arachis ipaensis | reverse complement strand
CTTTGGAGATTTGTAGCTCAAGTTATGCTTCCTTGAAGAAGGTAAGGTCAGGCTGCCATGTTCGCTGGAGTTGTTGCTTAACACGCCCCCTTTCTTCCAAGTTGGCAACGTGCTGGCTTCTCCAGGGCTGCTTCCTTGCTTGGCATTGCCTTGGAACACGCCCATGCTTTCCAACGTTGGCAACGTGCCTGAATTGAAGAATCATCATCCAAGTTAGAAACGTGCTCTTCATTCTCAAGGTTGCCTAGCTTGCTTGTATGATGCGTTGCCAATGAGCACGCCTATGTATCTTGGCGTTGGCAATGTGCTCTTCATTCTCTAGCTGGACAAAATCTTCTAGCTCAGCATTACCTTGTAGCATGCCAATGGAGGCTGGCATTGGCAACGTGCTCGATGGGTGGAGATCCAAGGCTTGCTGCGTTGCTTTGGAACACGCCTCTTGTTCCTGGCGTTGGCAACGTGCATCTCCCCTTCCTGGGCCAAGTCTTGACGTTGTCCTCAAACACACCCCCCATCTCTAGGTTGGCAACATGCTCGAGGCTTTGAAATTGCTTCTCTCCAAGGCCTTGCTTGCAGTGTTGCCTCTAAACACGCCTTTGGACTCTGGCGTTGGCAACGTGCATGAACTTCTGACTTGCTCCCCAGATTTGCTTGCTGCGTTACCATCAAACACACACCCTTTCTCCAAGTTGGCAACATGCTTGAGTCTTCATCGTTCTTGCCAAGTTTTGCTTCTTGGCGTTGTTGCCAAGCACTCAAGTAGTAGTGCAAGTTGGCAACGTGCAACCCTTCCCAGAATCACTCTCCAGGGCTGCTGGCGTTATCACCAAACACACTAGTAGTAACCCAAGTTGGCAACGTGCAAGTCCTCTACCTCCTTGCCAAGCTTGATGTATTCTCAAGGCTTCTTGCTCCATTGCCTTCTTGCTCCAGGGCTCTTTGCTTCACCTATTATAAACCAAAGAAACTTCTTCAAAATCTTGCCATCTTATGCAATAATTTTCAAGGGAATCATTCACATCAACTTATATATAAACTCCTTGAGTCATTTGCATGAATTATGCCAAATTTTACTTAGTTCTTGGTTCATGGATGCATGGAGAAAAACTCACAAAATTGCTTGTTTATTTTAGTAATAATGAACGAAATTGAACTAAATTTAACTAAACTAACTAGTTAAAATAGCAAATATGCGAATGCATCACATTGCTTCCACATTTATTTACTACTATTCTTACTGGCTAATTTAATTTGCATTGCTTACTCCAAATTTTAATTTTTCATACATAATAAGAGTTCAGTTGTGAGTTGTGACAGGGACAAGCTACCTTGTACGAGAGACTAGTTTTTTATGTTGTTAGTTATTTAATATCTAAAGATAGAGATGATGACGTGGCTTATGAATTACATGCTAAAGTGAGTTCACCCTTATGAATTACATGCTGTTAGTTATTTAATATCTAAAGTGATTGATTCCTCTTCTTGTTTCAGGTTCTATTAAGGATTCAAAAACTTGAATGCTCCAAGATAATCCACCTAGAACTCAAGGGAACCAATGCATGTTCCAAAGTCAATTATCATCAGGCAATAATTCTCTTACTGGTTACAAAAATTGATAGCATCTTGTCATGGTTTGCATAGAAATTAATCCTAATCTTTGATTTGATATTTGTGATTCAGATGCAGCTTGCAAGGGAAACATGAATTCAGAGGAAGCTGCACAAATTTCCAAAAGAACTAGTAGGCTTCATCTTCTGCACAAAATTCTGCTTCATCTTTAGTTAAGTTTTGTTTGCTTTCTATTTCTTTTTGGTCTTTAGTTTCATCCTATATTATTATTAGTTAACTGGTTTCAATTTCGTTCCTTGGGTTTGAGTTTCTTCTCCAAAATCCCTGGTTGAATCATGGATAAGAGCATGTTAGCTGGTTTTGAATCACTTCTAGAAGCTGATCAGCAAAGAATGGCATCCATGATGGAATAGGTTCAAATTTGTGATAGGTACCTCCTCTTCACTCTATCTGTTAACTAATTTCATGTGTTTTGATTTGTGCTTCATGTTCCTAAAATTCTAAGTTAAGTCAGCACAAATAGTTTCAATTGGGACAAGGTTTGAAGGTTTATGCTTATATATCTTGAGTGTTATCCATTTCTATAAACACAGCCTGCAAATTCTCATAGATTTCTGATTTGCTGTCTTTCTGCTTATATCGAGTGCTATCCATCTCTAATTTATGTTGTTATTACTTGAGTTTTCTTTTTTAATTATTGTAGTTAACTTGTTACTACTGTGATTCTATTCTGTTGGTTGATTCTATTAGTTGATTCATGTTCTTGTTATTTTTCTTTTTCCATATTTTTTTAACTATGATTTTCTATTTAGGTTGTTACTATGATTTCTATACTGCGTGATTTTTCTGTTGCCATCATCTTCTAACTGCTCACCCAACACCACCAGCATCTGCTGTCTTTGCCGCCACTCCTCTGTTTCTTTTAATCTTGAAGTTTACTGTCTTTGCTAACTAAATTTTCTATTTCCCTTTTGTTGTGCCGAATTGTTGCAACAGGTTGATAGCACCGTTAAGCATAAACAAAACTTTGATAGATTTCTGATTAGTCAGAAACCCCTTTCCAACGTTAATACGAGGTTCAACCTTTTTTTGAAAGCTTCATGGTTATACTATAGTATTGCTATATTCCTTTACATAATATCTAAAATTTTGCTTTCTTTATATGATCTTTGAAATCAAATAGTGCTAAAAAACGTGATCACTATTACTCACTTGCGGAAGATTTTCTCGAGATTACACCTCGGAAGACAATTGGAGAATTGAAGGAATGTAAAGAAGTTAGTCATTTTTTATTATTTTTCACTTTCTTTTTATGTTCATCATTCAAGTCCAAATTAAAATACTAATGCCCTTTTTATTGTTACTTTTCTTTTAGGATGGTGATTATGCTGTGTATGGTACAATTATGGGAGTGATTGGTGGACTTGATTGGTTTGTTGCTCAATATAGATGTGGCACTGAAGTTGTTCTGAAGCTTGGGTCATACTATTGTGAAAAGTCTTCAAAGCATGTTGATTTGTTTTCTTTGAAGTTATAGTGTTGGTATGAGGTTTATTTATGTTGATTATTTCATTTGTATATATTATAAAAAACAGGTATAGAATTAAGGTGAAAGTTATTGATTCCTCAGGGAGTGCAACCTTTGTCATATTTGAAAAGCTTGGATGCCTTTTGCTACATAAGTCCTGCACTGAGATTTTTATTATTTAAAGAAATTATTTAGTATAATTATGTATTTGTTTTTATTTTATAATATTCAACTTATTTAAATAAAAATACAAAATTATTATACATGTAATCATATTATTAATTATTATGTTGTATTAATAATTATTAGAAAATTATATATAGTAGCTATAGTATAGAGGAAAAAAAAAGAGACCTAAGGCTACACTTATATACAGTAGCTATAGTATACCAAAAAAAAAAAAGAGGGACCTAAGGCTACGCTTATAAAAAGTAGCTATGGTATATAATGGGGTTACGCTTTATAAGTGATGCAGTAGCGTTGAAAAGCGTAGCCTATTTTGGAAGAATGAAAGTTGAAAAGCGTAGCCTTTGGTCCTGAACAGCATCACTTGAAAAGCGTAGCCTATTCCCAAACGTCAAAAGCGTAGCCCTTGGTGCAGAAAAGCGGAGCCTTTGAGAATAGGCAACGGCCGAATAGGAATCACCCCAAGAAGCGTAGTTGTAGCCCAAAAAGCGTAGCCGTAGCCTAAGGCATCATTTTTTTTCACTTTTAGCTACACTTTTCAAGTGTACCTGAATGGGTGTTTTTCTTGTAGTGAGTTGGCAACATTTATAGGTACGAATAAAAGCATTAAAGTAAATATTAAACCTGGATCGAGAGTCACTCTTACAAACTAAGAGAAGTCCTAAATCCTAATCCTAATCCTAAGAGAGAGAGGAGAGAACCTCTCTCAAACTAAATCTAAATCATGGAAAGTGACAATTGGCCAGCTCCCTCTGAATGGATGCGTTCCCCCACTTTGTAACCTCTGGTCTATGCCTTCTGGACTTGGATTTGGGCCAAAAAGGGCTTCAGAATTCGCTATGAGCGTTTTCTGCAATTTCTGGTGCGTGGCCTCTGTCACGCGTCTGCGTGGGTCACGCAGTCGCGTCATTCAGAGCATTTCTTTGCCACGCGGTCGCGTCAGTCATGCGACCGCGTGATGTGCGTTCTGCTTAAGGCACGCGGTCGCGTCAGTCATGCGGCCGCGTCGCTACTGATTCGCGCTTGGCGCGCGATCGCTTCGTCCATGCGATCGCGTGGATGCCAGTTTCTTCAGAGGCTCCGTTTTGTGCTTTTCTTCCATTTTTGTATGTTTCCTTTCCATCCTTTAAGTCATTCCTACCTTAGAAGATTTGAAACTACTCAACACACTAATCACGGCATCGAATGGAAATAAAGGTAATTAAAAATAATTAATATTAAAGCATAGGAAACATGTTTTTCACATACATCACATAATAAGGAAGTGAAAGTAAAACCATGGAATTAATATGAATAAGTGGGTGAAGGATTGAATAAAACACTCAAATTAAGCACAAAATATATCATAAAATATGGGTTTATCAACCTCCCCACACTTAAACAATATAATGTCCTCATGCTAAATCCAAGGTAAAGAACAAGGTAAGGTTAAAGGAGTGGAATGTTATGCAATGTAACCTATTCTAAATGCATCTACCTAAATGAGTCATGCAATTCTAATTTATCCACTCATATATAAAGCTTACATGTAGTCAAATTAATTTACATCCTCAAGGAGTCATATATATATATATATATATATATATATATATATAGCCAACCCTTAAATAATAAAGCATTTTAGTAAATGAGATGGGAAATAAAAATATTGTACAAACTTGCAAAACAATTAGTAAATTAAGCACAGATATATGTTGATGAGTTATTGAACCCTCACTGGATTTTGTGTTTACCCTCTAGTCACTCAGTGTTTATTGGGTTTATTCACTCCACTTTTCTTTTTATTTTTACTTTCTATAACTTTGTTCTTCATCTAACCAATCAACAATTATAGAGTACAGTCATACCAAAAGTCATGAGGTCTTTAATTAAGGTTGTAATGGGGCCAAGGTAAAGGTAAGGATATATGTATAAGGCTAAGTGAATCCTTAATTAGACTAAGATCTCACCTAACATACATATTTAGTAGAATAAGCTTCTTTACCAATTTTCCCATATTATCCCACTTGTTGTCACATGCTCATGTTTCAATTTTTGTTTTTATCCCATGTGCATTGCTTTTATTTTGCATTAGGGAATTCTTTTGTATTCCCTTTTATCAAATGCTGAAAAATAACTTTTTTTTAATGCACATGGTAATTGATCACTTTGATTTCTCATGAGCATGCTTCCCAAATTTTTTGAATTATTTTATTTCTTTCAACTTTTCAACCTTTTGTTTCTATCATCCATGTTCCCAATAGGTTTCCCACATTTTAATCTATTCATAATTTTCTATCTTAAGCTAACCAAGGATTCAACTTGGGATTTTATTTTGCATTTCTGCTTAAGGCTAGTAGTGTGGCTAAATAAAATAAAAGGGATTTTAAAGGCTTAAGGGGGCTAACAAGGGTGATGTGAAAGGTAGGTTATTTTGGGGTAAGTGAGCTAAAATCAAATAATGGCCTTAATCATTCTTTTGGCATGTATCTATATTCTATAATTGGACGTATAGATTAAAGCAAAGTAAAGAACATCAGAATAAAAAGAAGCGAAACACACAGGAATGAAATTATGGTTTGAATGCAACCATACAATTAAGTTCAATACTCACAGGCTGTGTGTTCTCTAACTCAAGCATCATATATCATTCATATATGTTATGCAGGTTTAGTTAAAAATTCCCATTATTCTCATAAAAAAAATTATTTAGGGTAGCCTTTAAAGTTTTAATGTTCCTCCTTGATGAAATGTTGTCAACTTAACTATATGATGTAATGCTATATATACAAGGTTTATGGATTTAAATCTGTTATGTTCAATTTCCTAGCTTACTTCCTTTTTATATTTTTCAATTTAACTATGCTATCTTACGCTAAAAAGGGTAAACTATACTAATTAATCCACTAATAAGTCAGAATTGCAAACTAAACTAAATAACTAAAAATATGAACTAAAAATGCAAAAATGCAAAAATAGAGTAAAAATACATAAAAGCAGCAATGTATCAGTACTCAAAAAAAAAGAAAAATACAGAAAAATATCCAAAATAAAAGAAAAAAGAGATGTAGTAGTTCACCAAAATAAAACGCCAGAGATGGCGACCTCCCCACACTTAAAATGAAGCATCGTCCCTGATGCTCAGTCAGGCCGGGGGTGAAAGGGTGTCATCATTGGTAGGGATGGTAGCTGGAGGCTCTGTGGTGGTGGTGGGCTGAGGGTCTAGCTGCTGTAGAGGCAGTGCTGACTGGATCGGGATCTCCGGATCTGCAGCCTCTATCTGATGCGTAACCTCCTGATGCGAGACAGCCTGCTCTGTGGCTGTCCGCTGATGGGTCTCCTCCTGGAAATGAGTCTCCTCCTCGTGCTCATCCTCCTCCGCCTCTGATGGCTCAGATGGTGTGTCGGGCTCAGAGGGAATGTCACCACCCTCTCGGATCATCAGCTTCAGATACGAATAGCGTCGCTGGCTGCGACGCTCCAATCTCTCATACCGGCGCCGGTTACGGCGCTCTATCTGATCAAGCTGTCGGAATAGGCGGTGCACGAGACGGTATACGGGCTCAGAGGCAGGTGGAGGTGCAGTGGTAGCAGCAGGGGCAGCAGTGGCAGCTGTGGATGAAGAGGGTCCAGCAGACGGTGGGACTGTCTCATCAGTAGCAGTGAAGGGTGGTGGTCTGTAGCCCAAGGCTAGGAAGTTCCTGCTGTGAGGAATGATCTTCCTGCAGTCTGCCGCTGGTGGTCTCTTATCGGCATCCTCCCATGGCACGTCAGCTCGACGGCCTAGCTGTGTAACCAGGTACGGAAAAGGGAGGGTGCCTCGGACGTGGACCCTAGCCATATAATGCCGGATAAAGCGTGGTAGATAAAGGTCCTTACCCTCCAGCACACACCATAGGAGGGTGATCATAGCAGCTGGGATCTCCGTCTCATGAGTACTCGGCATGACATAATTGCTCAAGATCTGGTGCCATAACCGAGCCTCATCATTTAAGTACGCCCTCTTGATCCCTCTAGGCATGGTGGTGTCCTGACCCATCTCCCAAGGAACAGTCGGATCGAGAGCTATCCGTGCCATTATAGCATCCCAATCAAACTGCATCAGGCGCATGTCCTCCTCAGCCTTTGAATAACCATCAGGTTGATCGGACTTGGCTGGGAGCTGGAGAATGTCCTCTATGGCCTCCTCAGTGACCAGAATTTGTTTTCCTCTCAGGTTTACGGTATCTAGGGTGGTGAGGTAGTAGTTGCAGTAGAATTCCCGGACCCAAGATGCGTTGACCTCTGTCCGTGTTCTCTCCAGAAAGAACCAGACCCTTTGCTTGATTTGCTCAGTGGTGTACTGCTGGAGTGCTTCTGGAATTTTCAGAGTTCTCTCCAGGTATAGATTCCTGGAGTTTCCAAAAGCCGGGTACTTCAGCTCACAGTACCGGTTTGCAAATTTTATTGGATCAGTTGCAGGGAGCAGCTGGTCAGCTTTTTCCTGCTGTGTAAAGTTCTTCTCCCGCCATGAGGAATCATGCATGAGAGCGATGATGGACTGGGAGGAATCTCCTCTCTTGCGCTTGCCAGTAGCCTTGCCTTTTCCTTTCCTCTGTGAGGCAGACATCCTGAAAAATGGGAAACCAGGAGATGGATAAAAATAGGGAAGCAAATAGGTAATTTAAATAAAGAAAACTCAAAGCGGCAAGGGAGAATTAGAATGAGGTAAATGAGTCAAGTAAATGTGCATTAAGGATTGTTTAGTAGGTTAAAATTTGGAAAGGAAGAATTGACAAACCAAAATGTATCAGAATTCAAGTTAAATAGAAAAATTGTCATTATGCCATGGTTAGAAAACTAGAGGAAAGTAAAAAAAAAATCATAAAAGAGATTTTGAAAAGGTTAGTATGGTTAGAATTTGAAAAAGAAGTTATTAAATTAAAATTAGTGAGTTAGTAAAATGTGGGTTAAGGTAAGTGGAATAAAGAAAATATTCCATATAACAAGGATTCACAATTATGACTAAAAATAACTCAAAACCTAACAAGGAAAACAGGGTGATGTTGATTCAAAGAGATATAAAGAAAGCAAGAATTGGAATCAGAATATCACAGATGCAGTTTACAAACCAGGAAATCAAAGAGGATAAGAAATTCTGCCATAGCATTCATGAAGTGGTTTGGGTAAGGCAGAGGACAACAGAGTTTAGATTGCCAAACCAAAACATGAATGAAAATAATTCACAAAAAATTTGGGCAGCATTCCGGCTAAAATTGGATTGTCCCAGAAAATAAACAGCAAACAAGGCAGTTCATATGAATTAAAAACATGCTGCAGTTATCTATAATTAATAGAAACATGAAAATTCAGAGTAACAAGCAGCAAATACAGGAAATCACAGCATATGAACAAGGTCACAGAAACAGCAGAATTGCAGTGTTGATAAAACAGAAGCATGAACAGTGCAAGTAAACAGACCTAGATCCACTAACCACAGCCTAAGCTACCTAACAACCTAAAAATCCACTACAGCATGCATATCTATCTATCCTAATTATGAACAGAAACAGAAAAAATTGTAAAATAACTGCGAAGGATAGGAAGGCGGCGTTCATCGGAACCTGGTAGGCGTGAGGAGTAGAACGGGGTAAGAAAGCGGCTGGGTGGTGGCTGCGGCAGCGTCTGGCGCGGTGGAGGGATACGGCGGCGTGGTGGCGGCTGAGGGGGGCAGTGGAGAAGGGGGTAATGGGGATAGGGTTTAGGGTAATTGATAGAGGAAGGGAGGGGGGTTGCTTGTGGGTGGCGGAGGGGGTGTGGCTGGGTTGGGTGCAGCGGTGTGAGGTGGGCAGTGGCGGAGAAGGAGGGAGAAAGAGGAAGAAGGAGAAAGAAAGAAGGGGAGGGAGGAAGGGGGTCGGTGGCGGCGGCGGCGACTGGGTGGTGGTCGAGGCGGCGGCAATGGTGGCTGGGTGGTGGTTGAGAGAATAGGAGGAAGAGAGGGAGTAGAGGGTTGGGGGGCTGCACGACTGATAGGGTTCGCGTGGCTGGGGGGGTTATATTTTCAAATCCACGCGATCGCGTGGGGGACGCGGTCGCGTGGTGGGGGTGAAAATGGGGGTGACGCGATCGTGTAGGTTGCGCGATCGCGTGAGAGGGGTAGGAGAGTGGATGACGCGATCGCATGGGTCGCGCAATCGCGTCGCTGGATATTGTGCTAAACGCACGACTCCAGCACCGTTTCAGTGCAACTCTCTGTCTCGTCCTAGGGTGTTGTGCAATCCATGCGACGCGATCGCGTCGCTCATGCGGTCGCGTGGGATTGGTTTTGTGCAAGTGACGCGACCGCATGGGGCATGCGATCGCGTGGGCCAATTTGTGCAAAACGCACAAGGGCCGCACGATTCCAGCCTAACTCTCTGAACGTTGGATTTTTGACGCCGGTCTCTAAGGCACGCGGCCGCGTGGATGACGCAGTCGCGTGAATAGTGTATTAGCAGTATGACGCGATCACATGGGGCATGCGGTCACGTCGTGCATCCCTTTTTTTTAAAACTGAATGCAGGATGCAATGCTTAATGTGAATGCTATGCGTGATTCCAGGTTTAAATAAAATAAAATTCAAAAACAAACAAAACGAAAAAAATTAAAATTGCAAAAGGAACGATCATACCATGGTGGGTTGTCTCCCACCTAGCACTTTTAGTTAAAGTCCTTAAGTTGGACATTGGAAGGGCTTCCTGTTATGGTGGCTTGTGTTTAAATTCATCCAGAAATTTCTACCAGTGCTTGGAATGCCAATAGCCTCCGGGGTCCCAAACTAGGCATGTAAAGCTTCTGAGCAGCTTCAGACAAATTTTCAGGCTCCCGGGGTGACAAATGTCAGAATAGATTCCAGGATCCCAAGCTTTGCTATTAAATCCGCCTCCATCTTGATCTATATGTTTCCATCCGAGCGGTTTAAAAAGTAGAATCTCACCATGGTGACCAAACGTTCTCCATGATCCATGCAATTGAGCATGATACCAATCCATGTACTTCGAGGTGAAGCGTGAAACCTTATTGAACCTTGTGCACCAACTCTGAGTACGAGCCATTTCCCTCTTACTCTTAAAGCCGCAAAGAGCTCTAAGCTGGCCATCTGTTTCAAGCAAACCATATACAAGTGAATAAGTAAAGTTATAGGTTAAGGATTGTACCCACTTGAAGCTTGTATTAGGCGGTAATGGCCTTGGGATAGGTGTTTCTGGTGGTTCTGTAAGTTCTACTCCCTTGGGTTCTTCTGTGAATTTCTCCACTTCCTTGTAAGAGTCTTCAAATGTAGTATCACCCTGGTCAAAGTCTTCTATGTCTTCCTCATCACTTGAGTCATAGATTGGAGGTTGAGAGAAATCTACCTCCGCGTCATCTTCATATTCACTTGGGGAAGATTCTTCGATCTCAGAGAATTCACTTGCGGATGCAAGTTCATTACTAAGAGAATTTGACTTGTGACTATCATTATCAAGGGAATTTGTGTCCTGGGTTATTCCGTCTGATTCTTCATAAACAACTTGCCTTGGATATTGTACAATATCCTCCTTAGCATCGACTGTAGCGTCCTTGACGGAGTTCTCCTCAGTTCTGGATTCCGATGGAGGTTCAGCATCTCCTAGATCTTCAACCAACTCTTCTTCTTAAACAATGACAGCTTCTTCTACTTGTTCTAGTACGAATTCATTCTCTATCTTATCCACTGAAGTTTCTGGTATTTCCTTCATGCTACGCTCTTCGTTAGACTGTTCACATGGGGCTGTGGCTGATCCTTGTGTATTCGAGCGCCTAGAAACCCATTGAATTACTACTTGCTCCAGTTGTCGAATGATTGTTTGAAATTTATTTATTGTTTCCTTTAGGCGAACCTCTGCTTCTCGGGTTGCCGGACTTGGGCATAATACATAGGAAAGTGGTGGTGATTGGATTGGTACTGGGGTAAGGAAGGATCATATGGTGGCGAATGGTGAAGAGAAGCTCGTGAATGTGGTGGTTCGAGGTTATGTTGAAAGGATGGTTTATATGCACGGGGTGGGGCTTGTTGGTAGTTACAAGGTTGTCCACCATATCCTTCAGCTGGGTATGCACGGTAGAATGGTCTTTGTCCAGGATATCTCGGAGGGTGTTTCTGCCTAAAGGGTTGATTATATCCTTTTGGCTCCATCCATCCTTGATTGGTCTGACCTTGATGCACATTCCTGTTGTAACTTCTATTTTCTTCAACAAAGTTAGAACCAAACTCAAAGCGAGAGGGGTGAGAGTTTATGGTAGCAAATAAAGATGAAAAGGAAGAACAAAAATAAATAAACAAGCAAAAGAAAAATATTTACAATAACCAATAATAAGGCACACGTTAGCAGTTCCCCGGCAACGGCGCCATTTTGAAGAACTGAGGATTGATGGTTTAGAGGTTATAATAAACTTTCGTTGTAAGTATAGTTACTAAACCAAGCAATCAACCTTTCTTACAAACGTTTTGGTGGTCACAAGTAACAAACCCCTTTAAAAATTGTTAACCGAGTATTTAAACCTCGGGTCGTCTTCTCAAGGAACTGCAGGGAAGTATGTTCTTATTATTGGCTATAAAGGTTGTAATCGGGGTTTAGAAGGTGAGAAGCAAGTGATTTAAATGACAAATGAAGTAGATGGCAATTAAAATAAATAAATACTGTAAAGCAAACTTCTGGCAAGGTAAGAGAAATTAGAAGTCCATCTTAGTTATCTCTCTCAACAATAATGAAAGTTGAATCTAAATTCCACTTAGTTAACCTTTACTAAAGTAAAGGAAAGTCAAGGGAATAATTAGTTTGACCTTCGAATCCTATTTATTTCCTAAGAAAAAGTTGGGATTATTGAAGTTCAGTTCAATTAGCAAGATAACGATTATCAATTATGCTGAGTTTAATAATGTTGAGTTACTGATTTCTTAACCAAGACCAAAAGGGAAAAAGTAAAATTGTTGGAATAAAAATGTCCTTAGATAGAAAGCAATGGTAACACAAATTAAGGAGAAAGCAATCAATAACTGAAATACCTCAAATAATCATTAATTCAAATCATAACATGGGAATGATTCATAAGTCAAGTTGGCAACATTTATAGGTACGAATAAAAGCATTAAAGTAAATATTAAACCTGAATCAAGAGTCACTCTTACAAACTAAGAGAAGTCCTAAATCCTAATCCTAATCCTAATAGAGAGAGGAGAGAACCTCTCTCAAACTAAATCTAATCATGGAAAGTGACAATTTGCCAGCTCCCTCTGAATGGATGCGTTCCGCCACTTTGTAACCTCTGGTCTATGCCTTGTGGCCTCTGTCACGCGTCCGCGTGGGTCACGCGGTCGCGTCATTCGGAGCATTTCATTGCCACGCGGTCGCGTCAGTCATGCGACCGCGTCATGTGCATTCTGCTTAAGGTGCGTGGTCACGTCAGTCATGCGGCCGCGTCGCTGCTGATTCGTGCTTGGCGCGCAATCGCTTCGTCCATGCGATCGCGTGGATGCCAGTTTCTTCAGAAGCTCCGTTTTGTGCTTTCCTTCTATTTTTGTATGTTTCCTTTCCATCCTTTAAGTCATTCTTACCTTAGAAGATCTGAAACTACTCAACACACTATTCACGGCATCGAATGGAAGTAAAGGTAATTAAAAATAATTAATATTAAAGCATAGGAAACATGTTTTTCACATACATCACATAATAAGGAAGGGAAAGTAAAACCATGCAATTAATATGAATAAGTGGGTGAAGGATTGAATAAATCACTCAAATTAAGCACAAAATATATCATAAAATATGGGTTTATCAATGGTCAAATTTGCCATTCCACACAAGCGCGTTGCTCATGCATACCCGTCAAACAGGTTTTTGCGCGTATGCGTCGCTCAGGCATTCGCGTGCAAGGCCAAAATGCGCTTCCAAATTTTCCCAATTTCAGATTTGAAATTCTCATCGCAGGGGTTGGACTCAACGTTGGCTCGCCAACGTTCCCTCCAACGTTGGCCTTTCCACGCGTGCGTGTCACCCACGCGTACACCTGGATTGTGAAATTTCCACGCTCACATGTACGCGTCGCCCACGCGTGGGCATTGTAGCTAATTTTTCCAATTTCCAGAAAGCAAACTGTATTGAGAAACATCCCTCCAATGTTGGCACCAGATTCTTGCAGAACGTTGCATTGCCCCATTTCATTGCTCTTCCTCTGCTTCTTTCCACCTATCATCAACCAAACACATGCATCAAAGCTTTGCTAATTTCATAAGATTTTGCATCATTTATACTAACCAATAAATCTAGCATAAATCTCATGAAAATGCAGAAAATTAACAATATTTGATTGAATCAAGGCATGCATAGAATTGTCATCCAAATACTTACTTATTGCCTATAAAATGCATGAAACCTAAATAAAAATAAATGAAAAATTCTTGTGAAACTAGCCTAAGATGACTTGTCATCTGGGAGGTGCCAACGTTAGTGTTCTAACATTACCCAAGTTAGCACACTAACGTCTTCGATCATTTCATGAGTTGGGGCTAAAAAATTTGGCTAGTGTTCGTACTCACAGAGCAGTGTGCGTACGCACAAGAGGAAAATTGGCTAATGTGCGCATGCACGAAGCATTGTGCGAACGCACAACAAGAAGAACGTTGATGGCCCCGTTAGTGTGTTTAAGTCAGTAGCAACGCCAGAATGGATTTGAAGGCAAAATTATTGGGACCGTTAGTGCATTAATGGCAGTGCTAACGCCAGATTGGAAGAAGACTTATGGCGTTAGCAAGGTTATTAACGCCAATACCAACGTCAGTTCCAAGGGCATACGTGCAAGTATGAGAACGTTAGTAAGCTAACGCCAGTGTTAACTTCAGAAAGGGCCACTTCTAACTTGCTTCAACTAAGGCCAAAAGCCCACATCCAAGTACTTGATGACTGATCTGAAGAATGTATTTATAGGAAGAGTTTTGAACTTAGATAGACACTGGGAGCAGGGGATCCTAATTGGGAAACTCTGACTCATTTTCTTCTTTTTGTACTCAGTTTTACTTTCATGTACTTTTCTTTTCTCTTTATGTTTTTCAGAGCTATGATGAACTAAACCCCACATCATTAGGGGGAGGAGCTCTATTGTAATTCAAATGAATGAATGAAATTCTTCTTCTTCTCAATCCACTTGTTGTATATAAGAATGGAGCATCATAAGTATATTCTATGATGGTCTGTCTGAGTTGTCAAAAATGTCATTGGACCATTCTGCAGGAGGATCTCTTCATCTGAAAACCCCTGCAGAAGCTCATGAACTCATTGAAATGGTTGCAAATAACCAGTTCATGTACACCTCTGAGAGGAATCCTGTGAACAATGGGATGCCTAAGAAGAAGGGAGTTCTTGAAATTGATACTCTGAATGCTATATTGGCTCAGAACAAAATATTGACTCAACAAGTCAATATGATTTCTCAGAGTCTGAATGGATTGCAAGCTGCATCCAACAGTACTAAAGAGGTGAATTACATGGGAGAATCCTGAAAACCCTACAATAGCAGAGGTGAATTACATGGGAGAACCCTATGGAAACACCTATAATCCTTCATGGAGAAATCATCCAAATTTCTCATGGAAGGATCAACAGAAGCCTAATCAAGGCTTCAATAATAATAATGGTGGAAGAAATAGGTTTAGCAATAGCAAGCCTTTTCCATCATCTTCTCAGCAACAGACAGAGAATTCTGAACAGAGCCATTCTGGCCTGGTAACCATAGTCTCTGATCTATCCAAGACCACACTAAGTTTCATGAATGAAACAAGGTCCTCCATTAGAAATTTGGAGGCACAGGTGGGTCAGCTGAGTAAGAAGATTACTGAAACTCCTCCCAATACTCTCCCAAGCAATACAGAAGAAAATCCCAAGAGAGAAAGCAAGGCCATAACCATGATCAACATGGCCGAACCTGGGGAGAGTGAGGAGGACGTGAGTCTCAGTGAGGAAAGCCTCATAGGACGCCCTCTGGACAGAAAGGAGTTTCCCTTTGAGGAACCAAAGGAATCTGAGGCTCATACTGAGACCATAGAGATTCCACTGAACTTCCTTCTACCATTCATGAGCTCTGATGAATATTCTTCCTCTGAAGAGGATGAAGACATCACTGAAGAGCAAGTTGCTAAATATCTAGGAGCAATCATGAAGCTGAATGCCAAGTTATTTGGTACTGAGACTTGGGAGGATGAACCCCCCTTGTTCACCAATGAACTGAGTGCATTACTAAGGCAGACATTACCTCAGAAGAAACCAGATCCCAGAAAATTCGTCATACCTTGTATCATAGGCACCATGACATTTGATAAGGCTCTCTATGACCTGGGGTCAGGGATAAACCTCATGCCCCTCTCTGTAATGGAGAAATTAGAAATCTTTGAGGTACAAGCTGCAAGAATCTCACTAGAGATGGCAGACAAATTAATGAAACAGGCTTATGGACTAGTAGAGGACGTGCTAGTAAAGGTTGAAGGCCTTTACATCCCTGCTTACTTCATAATCCTAATCACTGGGAAGGATGAGGATGAATCCATCATCCTTGGCAGACTCTTCCTAGCCACAACAAAAGCTGTGATTGATGTTGATAGAGGAGAGTTGGTCCTTCAGTTGAAAGAGGACTACCTTGTATTCAAGACTCAAGGTTCTCCTTCTGTAACCATGGAGAGGAAGCATGAAAAGCTTCTCTCAATACAGAATTAAACAAAACCCCCACATTTAAACTTTAAGTTTGGTGTTGGGAGGCCACAACCAAACTCTAAGTTTGGTATTAATAGGCCACAACCAAACTCTAAGTTTGGTGTTGAGAGGCCCCAACCCTGCTCTGATTATCTGTGAGGCTCCATGAGAGCTCACTGTCAAGCTATTGACATTAAAGAAGTGCTTATTGGGAGGCAACCCAATGTTATTTAATTATATCTATATATTTTCCATTGTTATTTTATGTTCTCTTTAGGTTGATGATAATGTGAAGTCCCAAAAACAACTGAAAATCAAAAATAGAATGAAAAACAGCATTAAAAATAGCACACCCTGGACGAAGAGCTTACTAGCGTCTAAACGCTAGTAAGAGTAGCAGAATGGGCGTTAAACACCCAGTCTGGCACCATTCTGGCACCATTCTGGGTGTTTAGCACCAGAAACAGGCACCAGACTGGCGTTTAACACCAGAACAGAGCATCTACTTGGCGTTTAACGCCAAGAATGGGAGAAAAGCTGGCATTAAACGCCAGAAACAATCAGCAACCAAGCGTTTAACACCAGAAGTGCACTCTAAGGACGTTTTGCACGCCTAAATGGAGCAGGGATGCTAAGTCTTTGACCCCTCAGGATCTGTAGACCCCACAAGATCCCCACCTACCCCACCTCTTCTTCTCTCCTCTTCACACCCTTTCATAACACTCTTCCCCAAATACCTTTCACCAATCCCCTCCATATCTCTTCCCCAAATACTATTCACTACTCACATCCATCTACTCTTCCCCAAAAACCCTACCTACCTCCAAATTCAAAAATTCCTTTCCCTCCCAAACCCAACCCTAATACACGAAACCTAACCCTTCCCCCACCCCTATATAAACCCCTCACCGCTACTTCATTTTCACACATTACAAACACTTCTTCCCCCTTGGCCGAATACACTCTTCCCCTCCATCTCCTCCATTTTCTTCTTCTTCTACTATTTTCCTTCTTCTTTTGCTCGAGGACGAGTAAACCTTTTAAGTTTTGTGTGTTAAAAGTATTGCTTTTTATTTTTCTATAACCATTAATGACACCTAAGGCCAGAGAAACCTCAAGAAAGAGGAAAGGGAAGGCAAGTGCTTCCACCTCTGAGTCATGGAAGATGGAGAGATTCATCTCAAAGGTCTATCAAGACCACTTCTATGAAGTTGTGGCCAAGAAAAAGATGATCCCTGAGGTCCCTTTTAAGCTCAAAAAGGGCGAATATCCGGAGATCCGACAAGAGATTAGAAGAAGAGGATGGGAAGTATGACACTCACTCTTGTAACCAAGGGATGTTGTATTGGTAAGGTTTTTCTCTTTAATATCACCTCGTTGTGAGTATAGCCTACCAACAACAAGCCTTGGGGTCAAATTTAGAAGAGGGATTTGGTTGTCACAATTTCAACCCCAATAGAAATAACCGAAGTATTCAAACCTCGGGTCGTCTCACGAAGAATGGGCAAACATGCGCTTCGACATTGGTTAGAAATCCGGGGTTGAGAGTTATGAACATAAAAGTAAATGGAAAACTTAACAAACAAGTAATCTTAAATGGCAACAAACGAATTCAACTATGTATGCAAAAAACCAAGCAATTCCAATGAGCAAGCAATATTCTACTCAATTCTACCTTAAGCTAAACGAATAACTACTACTAAGATACATGAAATTGGAAATCGGTTTTCAAATATGAATGCTAAAAACAACTCTTGGCTAGGCATGGGAATTGGGGTCACAATCCTTGTCCAACACTTCATCTTGACAATTATGAGGAACCAAGCTCATTAAGTCTACTCCCAAGTCTTAAGTACGTGATATCTACCCCTAAACTTGAAGTACGTCAAATGGCCCTGGCCACATCAACCCATAAGTCCCAACCTACCTACTAATTAGATTAGTAGTGGGTTGGCGTCAATGAGTATCAAATTGACCACCTAGGGCTCTCAAATCATCAAATCCATTAGACCCAATGACTCAAGTTTACCCAATTCCCTTGACCTAGGCCAAGAGTGTGAAAAACTACTCCATAATCAAAGTAAACAATTCATCAAACACTTGGTAAGCGCTTATGAAAGACATGTTCAAAATAGTAATTAAATTGAATTCTACAAATACCCACTAACAATAATCAACATACAATTAAACAATCAACAAGATTAAACATAGAAATCATCAATGTAACATCAACAAAACAAGGTTCATGACATTCATGAAATGGGTAAAATAACAATTGACAAGAATCATAAAACTATCACTAGATGTAAGAAAGATTATAGCAAGGAAATCAAATTGAACAATTAAAACTGTAATCAACAAAATCCAATTCACAAATCAGCAAGGAAAAATCAAAATGGAAACTAGATCTAGAGAGGAACAAGGGTTTCTCTCCCTAGAATCACCCAAGAACCAAGAAAAACTCTCCAAATGTGTCTATTCTCCAAAAATGACTCTCTCCTCCTATCCCCTCAGCATTCTTGGGTCTTTTCCATGCAGAAACAGCTTGAAATTGGGCCTTCTTGGCCTCATAAATCGCCAGGCACGATTTCTCTTAATGAGGTCACGTGCAGCTTCCCACGCGTGCGCGCCATGCGTGCGCGGGCGCCGATAACTTTTGTGATCCACGTGTGCGCGCCAGTTGTGCGTGTGCGTCGATGGAAATCTCCCAATCTGCACGGATGCGTCCATCCTTGCGCGCCGCTTCTATCCAGTCCCACCCACGCGAGTGCGTGGAGTGCGCGGACGCGCCGATGCTGCTGCTTCCAATACTTCAATTCTTCATGTTCCTCCCTTTTTGTACATGCTTTCTCCCTCTCTTCTGAGTCAGTCCTAACCTATAACTTCTGAAATTACTCAACAAAGATGTCACGGCATCGAATGACAATAGAAGAGGGTTAAAATATGGCAAATTTAAGGTAAAACAAGCATGTTTTTCATCATAGAGCAATATTGGGAAGTGAACACAAAACCATGCATTTCTTGTGAATAAGTGTGAGAAATATTGTTAAAATCTCCCAAAATGAGCACAAGATAAACCACGAAATTGGGGTTTATCAAAGTACTCTCCAATCCTATTCAACAAGTCAGAATCTTAATGGTTCAAGACTTCTATGGAAATGCATTGATCACTAGGAACCATGATCAAAGTATGAACCCAAATCCAAATAATTGGCTTACAATGGTTCAGAGGAAATACTTAGATTTCAGTCTGGAAAATGTAAGGTTGGCGTTCAACTTGCCAATGATGCAAGAAAATGCACACCCCTACACTAGAAGGGTTAACTTTGATCAAAGGTTGGACCAAGTCCTCATGGACATATGTGTGGAAGGAGCTCAATGGAAAGTTGACTCAAGAGGCAAGCCGGTTCAATTGAGAAGACCGGACCTTAAGCCTGTGGCTAGAGGATGGTTGGAGTTCATCCAACGCTCTATCATTCCTACTAGCAACCGATCCGAAGTAACTGCGGATCGGGCCATCATGATCCATAGAATCATATTTGGGGAGGAAGTGGAAGTTCATGAGATTATACCTCAAGAACTCTACAAGGTGGCTGACAAATCCTCTACTTGGCAAGGTTAGCCTTTCTTCACCTCATTTGTCACCTCTACAATTTAGCTGGAATTGACATAGAGGAAGACATCCTCATTGATGAGGATAAGCCCATCACTAAGAAAAGGATGGAGCAAACAAGAGAGCCCACTCATGGACCTCAACAAGAGCATAAGGAAATTCCCCGTCATGAAATCCCTGAGATGCCTCAAGGGATGCACTTTCCTCTATAAAACTATTGGGAGCAAATGAACACCAGGTTAAGTTCCAACATGGGACAACTAAGGATGGAGCATCAAGAGCACTCCATTCTTCTCCATGAAATTAGAGAAGATCAAAGAGCTATGAGTGAGGAGCAACAAAGGCAAGGAAGAGACATAGAGGAGCTCAAGAGCACCATTGGTTCTTCAAGAGGAAGAAGACGCCACCCCCACTAAGGTGGACCCATTCCTTAATCCCATTGTATATTTATTTTTTTTTTTTGTTTTCATTCTCTATGCTTTATTTTTATTTGTGTCTCCATTACATGATCATTAGTGTCTAGTGTCTATGCCTTAAAAGCTACGAATGTCCTATGAATCCATCACCTTTCTTAAATGAAAAATGTTCTAAAAGCAAAAGAACAAGAAGTACATGAATTTTGAATTCATCCTTGAGATTAGTCTAATTATTTTGATGTGGTGGCAATACTTTTTGTTTTCCGAATGAATGCTTGAACAGTGCATATTTTCGATATTGTTGTTCATGAATGTTAAAATTGTTGGCTCTTGAAAGAATAATAAAAAAGGAGAAATGTTATTGATAATCTGATAAATCATAAAATTGATTCTTGAAGCAAGAAAAAGCAGTGCAGAACAAGGCTTGCGAAAAAAAAAAAAGAGAAAATGGCAAAAAAAAAAAGAAAAAGCAAGCAAAAAAAGCCAAGAGCTCTTTAAACTAAAAGGCAAGAGCAAAAAGCCAATAACCCTTTAAACCAAAAGGCAAGGGTAAAAAGGATCCAAGGCTTTGAGCATCAGTGGATAGGAGGGCCCAAAGAAATAAAATGCTGGCCTAAGCGGCTAAACCAAGCTGTCCCTAACCATGTGCTTATGGCGTGAAGGTGTCAAGTAAAAAGCTTGAGACTGAGTGGTTAAAGTCGTGATCCAAAGAAAAAAGAGTGTGCTTAAGAACCCTGGACACCTCTAATTGGGGACTCTAGCAAAGCTGAGTCACAATCTGAAAAGGTTCACCCAGTTATGTGTCTGTGGCATTTATGTATCCGGTGGTAATACTGGAAAACAAAGTGCTTAGGGCCACGGCCCAGACTCATAAAGTAGCTGTGTTCAAGAATCAACATACTAAACTAGGAGAATCAATAACACTATCTAAATTCTTAGTTCCTATAGATGCCAATCATTCTGAATTTCTAAGGATAAAGTGAGATGCCAAAACTGTTCAGAGGCAAAAAGCTACTAGTCCCGCTCATCTAATTGGAGCTAAGTTTCATTGATATTTTGGAATTTATAGTATATTCTCTTTTTTTTATCCTATTTGATTTTCAGTTGCTTGGGGACAAGCAACAATTTAAATTTGGTGTTGTGATGAGCGGATAATTTATATGCTTTTTGGCATTGTTTTTAAGTAGTTTTTAGTATGATTTAGTTAGTTTTTAGTATATTTTTATTAGTTTTTAAATAAAAATCACATTTCTGGATATTACTATGAGTTTGTGTGTTTTTTTGTGATTTCAGGTATTTTCTGGCTGAAATTGAGGGACATGAGCAAAAATCTGATTCAGAGGCTGAAGAAGGACTGCAGATGCTGTTGGATTCTGACCTCCCTACACTCAAAGTGGATTTTCTGGAGCTACAGAAACCCAATTGGAGAACTCTCAATTTCGTTGAAAACTAGACATCCAGGGATTTCCAGCAATATATAATACTCCATACTTTGCCCGAGTTTTGACGATGCAAACTGGTGTTCAAACGCCAACTTCCTGTCCTATTCTGAAGTTAAACGCTAGAAACAGGTTGCAAATCAGAGTTAAATGCCAGAAACAGGCTACAACCTGGTGTTTAACTCCAAGAAGAGTCTATACACATGAAAGCTCAATGCTCAGCCCAAGCACACAGCAAGTGGGCCCGGAAGTGGATTTCTACATCATTTACTTATCTTATGTAACCCTAGCTACTAGTTTAGTATAAAAACTACTTTTAATGATTTATTTCACATCTTTTGGATAATTTTATATTCAGAGATCACGTTCAGGGGGATGGCCATTCGGCCATGCCTTGACCACTTTCACTTATGTATTTTTAAACGGTGGAGTTTCTACACCCCATAGATTAAGGTGTGGAGCTCTGCTGTTCCTCATGAATTAATGCAAAGTACTATTATTTTTCTATTCAATTCAAGCTTATTCTTATTCCAAGATATTCACTCGTACTTCAACCTGATGAATGTGATGATCCGTGATACTCATCATCATTCTCGCATATGAACGAGTGCCTGACAACCACTTCCATTCTATCCGCAATAGATTGAGTGTTTATCTCTTGGGCTCCTGGTTCAGATCTGAGTCTTCGTGGTATAAGCTAGAATCAATTGGCAGTATTCTTGAGATTCAGAATGTCTAAACCTTGTCTGTGGTATTATGAGTAGGATCTGGGATGGGATGACTGTGACGAGCTTCAAACTCATGAGTGCTGGGCGTAGTGACAGACGCAAAAGGATCAACGGATCCTATTCCAGCATGAGTGAGAACCGACAGATGATTAGTTATGCGGTGACAGCGCATTTGGACCATTTTCACTGAGAGGACGGACGGTAGCCATTGAAAACGGTGATCCCCCAACATACAACTTGCCATGGAAAGGAGCATGAAGGATTGAATGGAGGCAATGGGAAAGCAGAGATTCAAAGGGAACAAAGCATCTCCATAAGCTTATCTGAAATTCTTACCAATGAATTACATAAGTATCTCTATCTTATTTTAAGTTTATTTATATTTTAATTATCAAAATCCCATAACCATTTGATTCTGCCTGACTAAGATTTACAAGATGACCATAGCTTGCATTAAGCCAACAATCTCCGTGGGATCGACCCTTACTCACGTAAGGTTTATTACTTGGACGACCCATTGCACTTGCTGGTTAGTTGTGCGGAGTTGTGAAAAGGAGTTGAGATTATAATCGTGCGCACCAAGTTTTTGGTGCCGTTGAGATCACAATTTCGTGCACCATCATGCATTCTCTTTTTGATCACCACCCATATGCATTGACTTTTATTGAACCTTGCTTTGGGGTATTTTTGTCCCCTTTTTATTGTAATTATTTTTCTTACTTTTCTATATATTTTCTTTTTTCTTCTTATATATATATATTTTTTTCTTTTTGTTCTTTTTTTATTATTATTATTTTTTTCATTAATTTTTTTTCTTTTCAAACTAAAATATATATACAAGAACATCAATGCATATGGTTTATACATGATTAATACATGAGTATGTACCCAATTCCCAAGGTTCTCAACACAAATATAAAAACACACTTTTATCTCTACCCAATGTTCCCAACTCTCTCAAAATCAAATGATAAACACTCTCACTAGCCTAAGCTAATCAAAGATCCAAATTAAGGGATATTTATTGTTTTTCACTTAAGCTTATAATGTGCTACAATTATGAACAAATGGGTTAAGCATAGGCTCAAGATTGGTTAACAATGGAAGATAAAAGGTAGGCTATTTGGATAAGTGAGCTATTTGAACAATGGCCTCAATCATGTAAATGCATGTATACACAAAATCATGGACATAAAGAATCAAACAAATCAAAGATTACAATCACAGAAAGAGAATAATGCACACAAGAATGAAAATAAGTGGTTATATATGATGCAACCACACAATTAGGCTCAAATCTCACATGCTTGTGTTCTTAGCTCAAAAATCATGTTCCACAAAGTCTATAATTCAAGCAAGTTCTAAAAATTTTTTTTTTCAATCAATTGGGGTGCCCTATAGATAAAATCCTTGGAAAATATCATGATTTTGACTAAGCTTAATATATACATATGCAAAATAAGAAAGTGCAACTAAAAATCCCAAAATGAAATGCAAAAGTGTTGGGATTAGAAACTTGTCGCCCAAAAATGCCGAGCGGTCGGACGACCTCCCTGATGAGCGGATAATTTATACGCTTTTTGGCATTATTTTTAGTATGTTTTTAGTAGGATCTAGTTACTTTTAGGGATGTTTTCATTAGTTTTTATGTTAAATTCATATTTCTGGACTTTACTATGAGTTTGTGTGTTTTTCTATGATTTCAGGTATTTTCTGGCTGAAATTGAGGGACTTGAGCAAAAATCAGATTCAGATGTTGAAGAAGGACTGCTGATGCTGTTGGATTCTGACCTCCCTGCGCTCAAAGTGGATTTTCTCGAGCTACAGAACTCAAAATGGCACGCTTCCAATTGCGTTGGAAAGTAGACATCCAGGGCTTTCCAGAAATATATAATAGTCCATACTTTGGCCGAGTTTCGACGACGTAAAAGGGCGTTGAACACCAGTTCTATGTTGCTGTCTGGAGTTAAACGCCAGAAACACGTTACAAGCCAGAGTTGAATGCCAGAAATACGTTACAAACTGGCATTCAACTCCAAAAAGAGCCTCTGCACGTGGAAAGCTAAAGCTCAGCCCAAGCACACACCAAGTGGGCCCCAGAAGTGGATTTATGCATCAAATACTTACTTCTGTAAACCCTAGTAACTAGTTTAGTATAAATAGGACCTTTTACTATTGTATTAGGCATCTTTGGGAGATCCTGGATTGTATTTTGGATCCTGTGATCTCGTTTTGGGGGCTGGCCATTCGGCCATGCCTGGACCTTTCACTTATGTATTTTCAACGGTAGAGTTTCTACACTCCATAGATTAAGGTGTGGAGCTCTGCTGTTCCTCATGAATTAATACAAAGTACTACTGTTTTTCTATTCAATTCAACTTATTCCGCTTCTAAGATATTCATTCGTACTTCAGCATGAATGTGATGAACGTGACAATCATCATCATTCCCCCACGAACGCGTGCCTGACAACCACTTCCGTTCCACCATAGATTGAATGATTATCTCTTGGATCTCTTAATCAGAATCTTCGTGGTATAAGCTAGATTGATGGCGGCATTCATGAGAATCCAGAAAGTCTAAACCTTGTCTGTGGTATTCCGAGTAGGATTCTGGGATTGAATGACTGTGACGAACTTCAAACTCGCGAGTGCTGGGCGTAGTGACAGACGCAAAAGGAGGGTGAATCCTATTCCAGTATGATCGAGAACCTCAGATGATTAGCCGTGCTGTGACAGAGCATTTGGACCATTTTCACAAGAGGATAGGATGCAGCCATTGACCACGGTGATGCCTCCAGATGATTAGCCATGCAGTGACAGCGCATCGAACCATTTTCCAGAGAGGATGAAAAGTAGCCATTGACAATGGTAATGTCCTTACATAAAGCCAGCCATGGGAAGGAGTAGGATTGATTGGATGAAGACAGCAGGAAAGCAGAAGTTCAGAGGGACGAAAGCATCTCTATACCTTTATCTAAAATTCTCACCAATGATATACATAAGTATTTCTATCTTTATTCTCTGTTTATTTATTATAAATTTCGAAAACTCCATAATCAATTATTATCCGCCTGACTGAGATCTACAAGATGACCATAACTTGCTTCATACCAACAATCTCCGTGGGATCGACCCTTACTCACATAAGGTTTATTACTTGGACGACCCAGTGCACTTGCTGGTTAGTTGTATCGAAGTTGTGAATGAAAAACAATTTATTAAGACGTGCGTACAGAGTTTTTGGCGCCGTTGCCTGAGATCACAATTTCGTGCACCACTCCCCACACTTAAAAGTTTGCACCGTCCTCAGTGCACTAAATGAGCAAGGGGGTACGGCGACTCTCCGACTTGCCACCTTCATCTGGTAGGTCAACCGGTTGCTGCGTGTTCTTCCTCCCGCTTCCATTTTTGCTTATGGTACATCAATCATGAAAAATAAAATAAACGCCATAAGATGAAAACATACAAAAGCTAGTAAGCGTGAATTGTTAGAATGAAGTGAGTCACTAGAATTGAACGAGTGAATTAGTGTGACATTGATGAAAAATAGGTGTGTGGGTTCAAAAATTACGCCCGGTTTAGAACACACACACATGCTAGTATAAAAAGCTATGTCATATTTACACAAAAGAAAGCATACACTTCACTCATTCTAGTGTGCTTGAGATACTTTAAAAGACTTGTAGGTTAGGGCAACCAAACAAGTAGTGAAGAAGCATAAAAGAATTCAAGCAGTTAATCAAGCAATTGTGAAATTGGATAGTGCATGGACATTGATTGATGTGTAGGTAGACTTAATGAACAAAATTGTATATGAAACTCACACAGCAATCAATGACACATATTGAAGTTGTTGCAACACCTAAGTGACATAGAGGTGAAACACATGGATGCTATAGAACTTAGGAAAAAGAAGATAGAAGTGAAAATCAAGAACATAGCAAGCATGGTCCACAAAGCTTTACAAAGCTCAAAAATATGTCAGTAGGTAAGCTTTCGATCCAATTTTGCAATTCTACAACCTCAATGCATAAAATAGGTGATGGTCACTTAGAACAAGCATCCTAACAGAAATGCATTAATAATATACAATTGCCTAACAATGGATGATGAATGCATGGTGGCCAAAACATGCAATTCAAAAGAGTTAAGAAGCTTAAAGGCAATGTAACATTCACTTGGTGCTCACAAATGTTGAACATGAAGACTCAAAACCAAGTGACAAAATATAACCTCAACAATTAAATCCAACAATGACTATTAACATCCTATTAGTAATAGGCAGCAGTAAACAGTAAACAAGATTAGTAATCCAACACTTATAATGGGAAACAAAAGTTAAACTAATTAAAAGAAATGGTGTTACATGATGCTTGGTAGTGTTGGATGATGATTGAAGGGTGGAAAGAGGGGAGAAAAAGGAAAGAAATGGAAAGAGGAGAAGAAAAGAAGGTGAGTGAAACAGGGTAATCCACACGTGCGCGTCATGTGCGCGTAAGCGTGGATTGATGAAATGGAAGTGACGCGTACGCGTGCAGTGTACGTACGCGTGCATGGCAAGGCAGAGAGTCGACGCGGACGCGCAAGGTACGCGTTCGCGTGCCCTGGGGCACAAAGTTAGCACACTTCTGGCACAACTCTCAGGTGAATGTATGGGAAGTAGAAGAATTCAGTCCACGTGTATGCGTACATGGCGCGTCCGCGTGGATGGCCGAAATTGCTTGATTCACGCGTACGCGTGGAGTGCACGTGTGCGTGGGTGGTGCTCTGTTTTTCAAAATTTTTCTATGTTTTTGCACCAAACCAAGCATTCCAAATCTCCAAAAAACTACCAAAACATCATAAAACCTTATTTAACCTACTAGACTCCCAAATGAACTCAACTAAGCAATTTAAAACATGAAATTAAACTAGTTCTACCAATATATACAAAAGAGAAAAAGGAAAGAGTTTACCATGGTGGATTGTCTCCCACCTAGCACTTTTGTTTATTGTCCTTAAGTTGGACTTATGGGGAACTCTTCATCAAGGTGGCTTGTGCTTGAATCCATCCTTGAACATCCACCAATGCTTGGACTTCCGTTGTACTTCATCTTTCAAAGTTAATAACTCCAAGCCTTGATGGAATTCTTCACAAACCATAGGCTCCCAAAGTTGATCTTCCTTGTGCGATCCGGGATCCCAGACTTTGTTTTCACATCCGTCCTTTAGTTGATCATGGTGATTTTCTCCGGGTGGAAAGAGAGATGAATTCTCATGGAAGCACCAAACCATTCTCCTAGACCTATCCAATTGAGCACTAGTCCAACCTTTGCACCTTGAAGCTTCAACCATAATGAGCCTAGACTTAGAACGCCAACCACTAAACATCCTCCTCTTACGCTTAATTCCACAAAGCGCCCTAAGTTGGCCATCCATCTCAAGCAAACCATATTCAAGTGGGATAATAAAGCTAAGAGTTAGAAGTTTTACCCACTCGAATGAAAGATTAGATGACAACCTAGGTGGAGGAGTTCCCAACGGTCTTGACAAAACACGCTCCACCCCCGTCCATCCTTTTTGGAAGGCTTCCACCACTTGGCAAGGTTCTTCAAGCTTTACCTCTTGCCAAGCTTCCTCAAGTTCAAGTTCTTCTTAACCAATGTCCTCTAGCTCTTCCCCATCACTTAAATCATAAATAGGAGGTTGAGTGAAATCTACCTCATTATCAATTCCGAGCATAGTGGGGAAGAATTCTTCAAGCTCAAAAGGATCATATGTTGATGCGGAATTATCATAAATAGGAGGGCCTATTGATTGGAACACTTCTTCCACTTCTTCAATCACATTGTGTTTTGGAGGTTGTGGACTCTCTGATGAGCGGATAATTTATACGCTTTTTGGCATTGTTTTTAGTATGTTTCTAGTAGGATCTAGTTACTTTTAGGGATGTTTTCATTAGTTTTTATGTTAAATTCACATTTCTGGACTTTACTATGAGTTTGTGTGTTTTTCTGTGATTTCAGGTAATTTCTGGAGGTTGAAGAAGGACTGCTGATGCTATTTGATTCTGACCTCCCTGCACTCAAAATGGATTTTCTGGAGCTACAGAACTCAAAATGGCGCTCTTCCAATTGCGTTGGAAAGTAGACATCCAGGGCTTTCCAGAAATATATAATAGTCCATACTTTGTCCAAGTTTAGATGACGCAAACTGGTGTTCAACGCTAGTTCTCTGCCCAATTCTGGCGTCCAACGCCAGAAACAAGTTGCAAAGTGGAGTTCAACGCCCAAACTGGCACAACAGCTGGCGTTTAACTCCAAGAATGACCTCTCCACGTGTAGACTTTAAGCTTAGCCCAAGCACACACCAAGTGGGCCCCGGAAGTGGATTTATGCATCAATTACTTACTTCTGTAAACCCTAGTAGCTAGTTTATTATAAATAGGACCTTTTACTATTGTATTAGATATCTTGGAATCTTTGAATCTTTGGACGCCTGGTTCTTAGATCATGGGGGCTGGCCATTCGGCCATGCCTGGACCTTCATCACTTATGTATTTTCAAATGGTAGAGTTTCTACACTCCATAGATTAAGGTGTGGAGCTCTGCTGTTCCTCAAAGATTAATGCGAAGTACTACTGTGTTTTTCTATTCAATTCAACTTATGTCGCTTCTAAGATATTTATTCGCACTTCAACCTGAATGTGATGAACGTGACAATCATCATCATTCCCTATGAACGCGTGCCTGACAACCACTTCCGTTCTACCTTCGATTGAATGAGTATCTCTTGGATCTCTTAACCAGAATCTTCGTGGTATAAGCTAGATTGATGGCAGCATTCATGAGAGTCCGAAAAGTCTAAACCTTGTCTGTGGTATTCCGAGTAGGACTCTGGGATTGAATGACTGTGACGAACTTCAAACTCGCGAGTGCTGGGCGTAGTGACAGACGCAAAAGGAGGGTGAATCCTATTCCAGCATGATCGAGAACCTCAGATGATTAGCCATGCTGTGACAGAGCATTTGGACCATTTTTACAAGAGGATGGGATGTAGCCATTGACAATGGTGATGCCCTTACATAAAGCCAGCCATGGAAAGGAGTAGGACTGATTGGATGAAGACAGCAGGAAAGCAGAGATTCAGAGGAACGAAAGCATCTCTATACACTTATCCAAAATTCTCACCAATGATATACATAAGTGTGTCTATCCTTATTTTCTACCTATTTATTATTTATGTTCGAAAACTCCATAATTAATTTATATCCGCCTGACTGAGATTTACAAGGTCAGCATAGCTTGCTCCATACCAACAATCTCCGTGGGATCGACCCTTACTCACGTAAGGTTTATTACTTGGACGACCCAGTGCACTTGCTGGTTAGTTGTATCGAAGTTGTGAATGAAAAACGATTTATTAAGACGTGCGTACAGAGTTTCTGGTGCCGTTATCTGAGATCACAATTTCGTGCACCACTCTCCTCCTCAACATCAACTTCAAACTCCATGGAAGAGGGCTCTTCAATTTGTGATTCCTCTATGTACTCAACATATCCTAAGGCTCCAACCACTACTTCCTCTTGTTCAATAAACTCTACCTCCTCCTCTTGTTGCATTTCTTTCTTGAACTCCTCTTTCTCACCATGGGGCTTCAAGTTCACTCCCTTACTAAGCTCCTTGGTTGTTTCTCCACATTCAACAATGGGTGTGCCTTGATTGCATAAGCTTAGGCGGGATGAGACTATGTTGCCAATGGCTTCTACCATGATATCCATTTTTGCTCTTAACTTCGCAAACTTCTTTTCATCCTCCTCTTGTCGCCTTAAGATATGAGATTCAAGATCTATCAATTCTACCATGTAGGCTTCATCGGGAGGTGATGGTGAAAGAGAGGGTTCATTGTTTGAGGGAAGGTTGTTGTAATTGGAAGGTAGTTCATATTGGTGAAATTCTTGAGGTGGTGTGTGTGGACTTTGTGGTTCTTGGGAGTATTGGTGTTAGAATGGTTGTGGCTCTAGATATGGCTCATATGGTGGTTGGTATGGTGGATATGGGTTAGGATTATGTGGAGGTGGATGATGGCATGAGGCATGTGAGTATAGTGGAGGGCTATATTGAGGAGGGGATTCATATGCATATGATGATTGTGGTTGACAACCACAATGAGGGTCATCACATACATTAGATTGGTATGCATCAAGATTTGAATTGTACCCATAAGAAACCGGAGGAGGTGGTTGCCAAGAAGGTTGTCCATAGGCTTGAGGCTCCTCCCATCTTTGATTTCCAAATTCTTGATGCACATCCTCATTAAAGCTTTCATTTCCTACAACATGGTTTGAACCACACTCATAGCCAAAGTGATGAGAATTCATGGTGATAAGAGAAAACAAAAACAAATTCTAACAAGAAACAAAGAAAACAAATCCTAAAACTAGCAAAAACTAACAAGAAAACCAAAAATCAAGCTATTCGCAATATCTACAATAGCCAATAACATAGCACCATTGTAACTCCTCGGCAACGGCGCCATTTTGATGAGTGAATTCTTGTTGATATAGAATTTCTTAATTGAATTCTCGTTGCAAGTATAGTTCTAGACCAACAAAGAGTCCCCACATACAAAAATTTAGGTTGTCACATGTACAAACCCTAAATAAGAATTAACTGGAGTATTTGGACTCTGGGACGTCTCACGAGGAATTGCAATGAAGTGTATGCTTAATGGCTATTAAGGGGTAAAAGGGGGGTTTTGATTGGTGAGAGGGCAAGAAATTAAATGTGCAAGAAAAGTAAACCAAGCAAATAACCAAAGAAAGCAAGTACTAAAGAGAGACATTCATGGCAAGGGTTGAGATCATAGGCTTTCTATCCTTGTCATACAATGATTAATTCATCTTATCTAGTCAACTCCAACATTGGAAGAAGGTGTAAGTTATCTTCCATGAGAGAAAGTCAAACAAGACTAATTAATCATATCACAATAATAAACAAGAATTTATCTCATTACGTCATCCTCGACGATGGAAGAAGGTATCATATTATCTTCACACTCGAAGAAAGTCTAACAAGACTAGCTAATCTCAATCCAAAAATCCTAATCAACTTACTAATTAAATTAGCAAAAGATTAGCGTCAATGGAAACAATATTAGCCAACAACTCTAAGTCACCAACATAGGTTGGGTTTTCATGACTCAAGATCACCTAATTACCCTTTTTAAGCCAAGAATGCTCAAAATATACTCTAACATCCAACCAAGCATTTTGTCAAACACTTGGAAGACATAATAGAAAAACATAATAAAATTGCAAGGAAAGTAAATCTACACTACTCAATTGCAAGGAATTAAACAACAATAAAGCAAATCAATAATAGAAGAAAATGAATCATAAATTGCATTAAAAGAAAATAGAAGAAGAAAGAGTGCATCAACAACAAAGTAAGCAATTACAAGAATGAAATACAAAATTAAACCTAGAGTAGAGGAATGAGAAATTGTAAAGGAAAAGTAAATCAAAGCATGAATTAAACATTGATCTAAGAAATTCTAATCCTAATTCTAGAGAGAAGAGGGAGCTTCTCTCTCTAGAAACTAACCTACATGATGCTAATCCTACAACTAATTGCCCCCCCTTTGCTTGGACTTTAATTCTGCATGAAATACACTCAGAAACAAGTTAGATTTGGGCCTGGGCAGCTCAGAAATCGCCCCCAGCATTTTGCCTTTAAGTGGGTCACGTGAGAGTACCGGCGCGTGCGCGCCATGTGCGCGTACGCGTCGATTGGCAAATTCTCCATCCGCTCAGACGCGGCATGTACGCGTGCGCGTCGGCAGGCGAGACCACTTTTGCCCATGCGCGCCTTGTATGCATGCGCGTCGATTGGTGCATTTCCAATATTTGTTTCTTCATGCATTCTCCCCTTGTATGCTTTTCTACTCATTTCTTCCATCCAATACTTGCCTTATAAACCTGAAATCACTCAACAAACACATCAAGGCATCGAATGGAAATAAAGTGGATCAAAATAACTAATTTAAGGCCTAAAATGCATGTTTTTACAATTAAAAACAATTCAAGGGAGAATTACAAAACCATGCTATTTCATTGAATAAATGTAGGAAAATGTGGTAAAATCCCCCAAAATAAGCACAAGATAAACCACGAAATCGGGAGTTATCAAGCCTTTTTCCATTGGACTAGAAACCGATGTTAAGGAGGATGTCCAACCTCCAAGGCATATGTTAAGTAATGAAGGGTTGGAAGAAGTTGAGCAAGTGACAGGTTTTGTTATTGAAGATAATTCTGCACCAACCAATGTGTTATTGGAAATTGTTGAACCGCCCTTATCATGTTGTGAATTTGATGTTGAGGAGGCTAATGCACAACCTCTGACACATGACCTATGCAATTAGGAATGTGTAAAAGAAGTTGGTGAACAAGGAATTAAAATTGAAGATGCTTATCAAGAGGTAGAGGAAATTAAAGAAGAGCACAAGGGAGTGGACTTTGCATTGTCAAAGTGTAGGGAGGTCCCCCTTCCTAAGTCACCATCATCCTTTACACCATTCAAGTGGACTTTGCATAAGAATGATTCTTTGAATTTGAGTTTTTGCTTGAATTGCAATTTTTCTCAAATTTAGTGAAAAATCCTCAAAAACTCAAAGATATTGTTAATTTGAATTTTTGATTGATTTAGAGTGGTATATAGTGTAGGGAGAATTTTAATTCCTCTTTTTGAGCTCTATTTTAGTGTAAAAAAAAACAAAAAGGTGGCAGTTCATGCGTGCGCATGCGCGACGCTTACGCGTCATATTGCATTTCATGCACTCCTTGTGCATGAGTGAGTGACGCGTACGCATCGAAATGCTGAAATTGCTGCTCCATACATTTTACAGAGAGTTACAAAGGTGGTGCTGAAATTGTGCATTTAGCACAATTTCGCCCACGCGTACGCATCATCGACGCATACGCATCAGCCTCCTTCCTCTTCCTTCACGCTTGCGCGTCAAAGGCGTGTACGCGTTATACCTTCTTTTCCTTCTTTTACGCCTATGCGTTAACGATGCATATGCATCGATTCCTGTTTCATCTCACCCACGCTGACGCGTGAGTGATGCCTATGCGTCAATTCCCTTTCTCTCCAACCACGCGTCAGTGACGCATACGCGTGGATTTGAACTCACTAACACCCCTGATGCGTGAACCCTAGCCATTTCGCGTCACTCTTCACCCCTTTCACCCTCAACGTCTCTTTCTCTTCTCTCTCCAAAACCCAGAAACTCCATAGCCACAACCATCAAGTCTCTACCTCCCACCACCAACCACCAGTCCGGCGACCAAGAACCGCCGCTGACCATTTCTCTATTTTCCCTTTTTTCCCCTTCTCTTTCTTTTCTCTCTTCCCTCTTCACCTCTGTCCATCTGCCGTTCCCCTGTCGCCACCCCACCGACGAACCACCATCCACCACCACTAATTCTTTTCTTCCTCCATTTCACGTCTTTCTCCCGTTTCCTTACCAGAACAGAATCTGGTGTTCCTCTGCTCTGTAACCGTTCCCCTCAGTTTTGCCGGCACCATTGCCACCAGTAGCCACCATCTCTCGGTCGGCACTGTCCTCTTCCCATTCCAGGTTTCTCCTGTTCTTCCCCTATTATTTTTATTTTGTTTAGTTAGTATAGTTAGCTTAGCTAATTGCATTTTAGTTAGTTAGTTAGAATTGCATGTGGTTAGGTAATTTTAGTTGTTTGTTAGTGGATTTAGGTTTAATATTTTGCTATTTTTGCTGGCTGAATTGCTGCACTGCTCTAGGTTTATCAGGATGATGGTGATCCTCTTTTGCTAATATGCATATATTGTCTCTGATGCATATGTTTCTATTTTTAGTCAATTTGGTTTAACAGGTTTGAATTGAAATTTCTAGCTATTGAATGGTTTATGTTGCAATTTTTTTTTTTGGAATTTTATTTGAACTATCAATTTCTCCATTTCAATCTCCATTTTGTTGTTGCTTCAAGTTTGATGGCTGCTGAATTGTTCTTTTAATTCTGTATCTTAGTATTTGAATTCAACTTACCTGCTTGTTAGATAACTCGGTGTTTTGGTGCTATTTTAATTCATAATGCCAATTCATATGAAATTATTGTGTTTATCTCTCTTTTAATTCTAACTTAAGTTCATATAGATTGAAATTGCTACTCATGTTCGAATATGCACCTTAGTTCATGTGAAATTTTAATTGCTGATTTTGTCTTATTTTTTTGAATTCATATGGGCTGAGTTTTTGCTGCTTGTTTATATCCAGGAATGTCCAATTTTCTGCCGATATGCTGCCAAAATTTTAAAAAATTTTTATGATATTAAGTTGCAAATTGTGAATTGAATTTGATGCTGTTATCCTTGGTACATTTTATTATTGCCAAGTTCGATTCATAATTCATTTGGTCAGCATTTCTGCATTTCTTTTGGTTTCCTTTCATGTGTATTTGTGACTTATGGAATTAAGGAACTATTTGACGAATTTCTGTGTCAATTAGAACTTTGATTGACCAAGTGATTTTGAACCTCTTTTATTTTTTGAATCGCTCAAGTTAGGTCCAAATTTCTATCCTTCATGGTCATTTTCAAGTGTATTCCTTATTAACCATTGAAGTTGTTTTCCTAAACCTTCAAGTGGCCTAATCTTGTGTCTTTTGAATGAGGTTCTTTTAAGTTGTAATTATTGCAATTTCACTTGTGTGTAGCCATTTTCATTGTTCAAATTTACCTTGGGTTACATGAGTGCAATTTTAAGTTTTATACACCAATTTTTGCATTTAAGTGATCAAACACATTGATGATGACTTGCATTTCTCTTTGTGCTTTTGTGCATTTCATATTTCATCATCAATGACTTGCATCATCTTCATGAATGTGAGTATGCTTGTTTCCTAAACTTTTTGAACTTCTCTTGGTTAAGTCAACAATTGTCATGCCACTGATCTTTAACCCACTTTTCTAACTTTTGACTTAATTGAATTTCTAACTTTTCTTTTTAGTTTTTCAAACTAACTCTGTTATATTCTTTTGGGCATGCTGATTGTTGTTGCTTAGTGATGACTGCGCATCATGTTATATTTTTCTATGCTTTTTCATATAAAAAATTAGTTTATAATCCTTAATTATTGAGTGTTTTTGTGCTTAAGTTGTATATTGCTTTGATTTCTTTGAATTATTTAACTTTGTAGAAAATGGTGGAAAAAGAAGCAAAAAGTACAAAACAAGCAAAGGAAGTTGGTGTGCCACTTGGTGCTCTGGGCGTGGCACGCCAAGCTTGTGAAGCCAACTCTCATCAATGTGCATGCCACTTGGTGCTCTGGGCGTGGCATGCTAAGCTTGTGAAGTCAAGATCTCAAAGAGGGCATGCCACTTCATGTTTTGGGCGTGGCACACCAAGCTTTGGTTCCAAAAAAGTGATTTTGTCCAGCACTATGGGCGTGGCATGCCAAGCATTGGCGTGGCAAGCCGGGGCATATGCCAGCCTGACCTCCTCTCATTCAAATGAATATATCTTGAGCTCCACAACTCCAAATAAGATGATTTTTAGTGCCATTAGAAAGTAGACATCTAAAGCTTTGCAAGAATATATAACACTTTATGATGGACATTGAAATTGAGGAAGATATTGACCTCAAAAACACAAGGAGCACAACACGTCCTTGCAGAGTTACCAGCATGACCTCTTCATCTTAAAAGGAACATAACTTGCATTGTAGAGGTGAAAATGATGTGATTTTAGTGGCGTTGGAAAGCTGACATCATAGATTTCCATCGATATATAACACTTTATAGTGAACATTAAATATGGAGGTGAACAATAATCATTATTTCAGCATTGCAAACCTGGGCGTGGCACGCCCGCTCGAGTGCATGGCACGCCAATTCCTTTCCTAAAATGGGCGTGGCACGCTAGTTCTAATGGCTATAGAGGAAGATTTAGTGCATCATTAAAGATGTGGCATGCCAAGAATGGGCATTGCACGCCAGTTTCACAACACAAGGGGTGTGGCACGCCGGGGTATTTGACAGACTGACGTCTTCACCTTCAATTGGGCATAACTTTAGCTACAAAGGTCCAAATGAGTTGATTCTAGCGGCGTTAGAAAGCTGACATCAAGGGCTTTCCACCAATGTATGATAATTTATAGTGAACATTCATTTTGAGGCCCAAATAACTCCATCATTTCAGAATTGCATAATGGACTCCAACAAGCAAATTCTAGTGCGCGTGGCACTTGAAACCACACGCCAACTCTTTCAGCAGCCCCCCAACCTCCAACTCTCATTAAACCCACAATTATCAATCAATCAAGGCCACAAAAAATATCTAGAATAGTTTATTTTCATTTCATTGTAATTTGCTTTCAATTTCATTTAGGTTTGTAATTTGGGAGAGCCTATATAAAGGCCTTAGTTTAATAGAATAGAGGAATCAATTTGGGGATTTTTCTGGACACAATTGGCGGAGTGGGTCTTTGGACCCCTCCCTTCCCACACTTCTCTTCTCCACCATGTTCTTCCATATCACTTTGTAAATATTTTAGTTACTAACTTTTTCCATTGGGAAAGAGAGCTCTATTGCAATTTAATGGATTAATTTGTTTTTCTTCTTCTTCTTCTCTTCATCTCTCTTTGATTTACTTGAAGGAATTTTGTTCTTCAAGGTTAGCATTCAATCATCTTGGAAAAGAGGTTGAATGCAAATTGGGTTTCATGGGAACGTTGGAAGAGGAAACATGAAACCATGCTTGAAATCCCTTCTCACACTTAAGTAGATTTGGGTTTTGGGTTGGATATTGTGACATTTAATCTACCCATTATTTGGATCTCTGTGAATATGTGGTATAATCAGGGACCAAGCTATATCTCTCATCATGAACAACTAAACCAAGGAATTGGCTATTGATCAAGAATTGAGAGATTGAATCACCAACGAATTGGGATTCAATCACACATGATTGCCAAGAGGTCAATGAGTTGCATGATTGAATATGAGATGAGAATATGATTGGTCTGGAGAATACAATACCTCTTGATCCCAATGCCCCTTTTTCCCTTTTAGTTCTAACTATTTACTTTCCAGCACTTTACTTTCTTGCACTTTACTTTTCTTGCCATTTACTTTCTTGAACTTTGTTTCTTTCCTTTACTTTCATGTCATTTACATTTTCTTGTTGCTCATCATCTAATTATGATAGTCTAACTAGAATAATCAATCAATTATTACTTGCTTAATCTGTTAATCTCTGTGGGATTCGACCTCACTCTTGTGAGTTATTACTTGATGACAATTCGGTATACTTGCCGAAAGGACTTTTTGTAGTGATACATTAATTCCGTGATCAAGTTTATGGCGCCGTTGCCGGGGATTAATTGTGATTAAGAAACTACCGGTTGGTTGATTACCTAGATTAGACATTTTTTTATTTTTGTTTCTATTACTTTTGCTCCTTTATTTTCTCTTGCCAAACAATTGTTTGTGTTAATGCCTCACTAAGGATTCCTTGGTGACAAAAAGAAATTCTCTGTTTCTTGGTGATTGTGTTATTGACACACAATAGTTTCTTTATTTCCTTAGTTTTCTTACAAATAAATTGAGATGAGATTGCATAAGATATGTTTGGTATTGCCCTGCAATAATTTGTTTCCAATTCTTCACTGGATACTTGCATCAATTCCAAGTAAAAGTGTCACAATAAGTTTGGTGTGCCACTCATTTTCTATGCAATATATCATGCACACCCTCTTGTTTTTACAATCACATTGCCTCTGTTTCTTTCTTGTGCCTTTATTATATCCTTAATTTTGCTTGCCTAACCACATGTATTACTCACATTTTATTGTTCTAAGACATTCATGAACCATCATAAACCCCATCACCACTGTTTTATTTGTTGCTTGAGGACAAGAAATCATTCTAAGTTTGGTATGGGAAGGGGAAGAATAGGAGGAAAATGACAACAATAATGAAGATGAACTACAAGGTGGTAAAGTTTTTTTCCTCTTATTTGTTTCTAGTACTTTAAATTGCGTGATTGTCTTCTATTTCCTTTGTATACATGTGTGTTGTGAATAAGCATAGCTTGATTGCTGAATTGTAAATGTGCTATGACATTATGACTACCATCTTGAGTTTTGTGAGTTCAAAGTAATTAAGCATCATGATCATAAACAAACAAGGTAATTAAAACAGAAGTTAGCATGAGCTTATAAGCATTGGGAAGCTAGCATGACTATTGTTGCTCAATTGCATTTGAATTTGTTTAATTGATGTTTTCATCTAGGAAATTTTATGAAATTTTTGAAATCATGAAAACCTTGAAGAAGCAAATGAAAATAAGGCAAGAAAAGAAAAGGGAAAGAATGAGAAAGTTAAAGCCTCTGAGTACTAATGACAATTCATTTGTCAAGTACTTGTGGTATTTATGTATTAAGCAAAAATCTTGAAAACAAAACACTTAGAGTCAAGGCTAGGTTCAAGTGCAAAAGCACTCTCTCAAAGCCCAAGGCTCTGAGGATCAATGATTAGAGAGTAAAGAAAAGAAATAAATGAGTTTAAAGAGTCCTCTAATTAAATGCTTGTGGTGCTTATGTATCAAGTGGTAATACTTGAAAACAAAGCATTTAGAGTCATAGCTTTCAACAAATGGTGCAAAGCACCTAAGAAGCAAAGCTAAGAAAAGAATGAAAAACTTGTTTCAAGGAAGGAACATAAAGAAAAAGATTTCATAAAATGAGCTAGATAGAAGCATCAATCATTTGAATGTCTTTTGTGATTGTAGCATGCATATGAAACTAACCAAATATGAACATAAAAATTGCTACTCTTCTCACCTTGGTTTGTCCAAATCTATTGCATGATTCTTTGTTTGTGTGAGGACAAGAAAAGTTTAAGTTTGGTGTTGTGATGACTGCGCATCATGTTATGTTTTTCTATGCTTTTTCATATCAAAATTAGTTTATAATGCTTAATTATTGAGTGCTTTTGTGCTTAAGATATATATTTCTTTGATTTCTTTGAATTGTTTAACTTTATAGAAAATGGTGGAAAAAGAAGCAAAGAGCACAAAATAAGAAAAAGAAGTTGGCATGCTACCTGGTGCTCTGGTCGTGGCACGCCAAGCTTGTGAAGCCAACTCTCATCAATGGGCATGCCACTTGGTACTTTGGGCATGGCACGCCAAGCTTGTGAAGTCAAGATCTCATAGAGGGCGTGCCACTTGGTGTTTTGGGCGTGGCACACCAGGCTTTGGTTCTAGAGAAGTGATTTTGTTCAGCACTGTGGGCGTGGCAGGCCAAGCATTGGCGTGGCACATCAGGACATATGCTAGCCTGACTGCCTCCCATTCAAATGAAGATATCTTGAGCTACACAACTTCAAATGAGATGATTTTAATGCCATTAGAAATTAGACATCCAGAGCTTTCCAACCATATATAAAACTCTATGATGCACTGATGCGGGTGGAAACTGTCTCTCAACAAATTTCCTTCGGCAAGTGTACCGAATTTGTCATCAAGTAAAAACTCACAATAGAGTGAGATCGAATCCCACAGAGATTAACGGATTAAGCAATCAATGGTTAATTGATTATCCTAGTTAGACGAATCATAATGGAGTGATAAGTAACAAGAAAATGTAAATTGACAGAAAAGTAAAGAAAGCAATAAAGTGCAGAAAAGTAAAATGACAAGAAAAGTAAATGTAAGAACTAAAAATAAAATGAACATTGGGATCAAGAGATATTGCAATCCTCCGGATCAAGTTCATTCTCATCTCTTCCTCAATCAATGCACTCATTGATCTCCTTGGCAATCTTAAGTGATTGAATTACAATTTCTTGTAATTCAATCTCTCAAATCTTGATCAATAGCCAATTCCTTGGTCAATTGCTCATGAGAAGAGATGAAGTATGGTCACTGATTCTACCACATGCATTTCCCAAATCAAGCATTGAGAGGATTATAGTCACATATCCATCCAAACCCAATTTGGTCCAGCATGAGAAAGCATTTCTAGCTTGATCTCTTCATTCTTCTTCCAAGGGTCAGATGAGATCCAAGTATGAATAGTTTCTTTTCTAAGATAACTACCCAATTGGATGAAGATCGAAAGCTCTCTAGTAAAATCAAGAGGAAAGAAAGAAGAAGAAGAATCAGAACTACACTTAATCCATTGAATCACAATAGAGCTCTCTAACCCAATGTAAAGAGTTAGTTGATCATTGCTCTACCAAAATAGAAAAGAAAAAAATGCAAAAAAGTAAAGATGAAGATTGAAACTGAAATTGAAAATTCAACATTCATAAATGAAAATTACAACTAAAAGAAAGAGAAGGAAAAGTGTGTGAGGGGAGGGAGTCCGAAGACCCCTCTTCAATCCCCCCATTCCAGGATTTCCAGAATCCCCCTTTTCAAGCTTGCTTTCAATGTAAAGACTAAGGCCTTTATATAGGCTCTCCTAAATTACAAAAATGAAATTAAAAACAAATTACAATAAAATGAAAATTCCTATTCTAGATGCTTCTTGTGGCCTTGATTGGTTGACACTTGTGGGCTTGCTTGCTTGAGCTTTAAAGTGGACTTGAGAGAGAAGTGAGTCAAGTTGAGCTCCAGGTGCTATAAAGTTAGCCACACTAACACTACAAGTGTGGCGTTAGTGCTAAAGTTATTGTGGCTAACGTTGCACTTGCTGCCCAGTTAGTGTTTTTGGGGTTTAAAAGATGCCTCTTGTTTGTGCTTCAATTTTATGTCCACTATAGAGTATTATATATCATTGGAAAGCTCTGAATGTCATCTTTCTAACGCAACTGGAATCATCTCAATTGGACCTCTGTAGCTCAAGTTATGCTCCTTTGAAGTGGACATGGTCGCTGGCATAGTTGCTAGCGTTAATGAAAAACTTGAGTGCCAATAACGCTAGCGATCATGGCTTCATTATTGCCAGTTTCTGAAGCACAAACTTAGTATCCACCCCATACTATTATATATTGTTGGAAAGCTCTGGATGTCTACTTTCCAATGCCTTTGGAAGCGCATCATTTGGAGCTCTACAACTCGAGTTACACTTCTTGGAAGGTGAAGAGGTCAGCTGGCCTTACTACATGTTGATACCATGTTCATCTTTGCACTTTCGGGGCAGGTTTTCTCCCTCAAATTTAGTGTCAACTATATAGTGCCATATATTCTTGGAAAGCTCTAGAATCCTACTTTCCAATGCCACTGGAATCACCTCATGTGGAGCTTTGTGGCTCAAGTTATGCGTGTTTGAAGAAGGCATGGTCAGGCTGCCAGGTGCCACGTTAACTTCCACGTTAACTAAGTTAACGTGGGAGTTAACGTGGCTCATAGTGGCTTGTGTGGCTCGTTCCAATGTTAGTGACAATGTTGGGTGTCACTAACGTTGGCGATCACCTCCCTTCTTCACGTTAGCTTCCACGTTAACTAGGTTAACGTGGGAGTTAACGTGGCTTATTGGGGCTTGTGTGGGTTCCTTCCAACGTTAGTGACAATGTTTGGTGTCACTAACGTTGTCGACCACCTTGTTTCTTCATGTTAGCTTCCACGTTAACTAGGTTAACGTGGGAGTTAACGTGGCTTAATGTGCCTTTGCCAAAGTTAGTGACAATGTTGAGTGTCACTAACGTTGGCTTCCCCCCTTTCTTCTTAACGTTAGAGGCCACGTTAACTAAGTTAACGTGGACTCTAACGTGGCCACTCATGATCTTGGTCCAACGTTAGTGATAATGTTAAGTGTCACTAACATTGGCTCCATCTCCTTTCTTCAAAGTTAATGCCACTAACTTTTCTCACTAACGTTGTGGCTTTCCTTCCTTCCACGTTAGTGCCCACGTTAGTGTAACTAACGTAGCTACTAACGTGGCTCTTTTCTTCTTTTTTTGGCCTGAAATCAATCAAACAAAGTGTATCAAAGTCTTGCTCTTAATCATGGGATCATGCATCATCCAATTTATCATATAATTCATGCAAAATTCTCATGAAATCATGTAAAGTGCACAATGTATGCTTGAATCAAGATGTAAGTGAATATCTACCCAAAACTAGCTTATTTCCTAAGAAAATGCATGAAACTACCTTAAAAACAGTAAAGAAAAGGTCAGTGAAACTGGCCAAAATGCCCCGGCATCATGCACACTAGAATTGAGGAAGATATTGATCCCGAAAACAAAAGGAGCATAACATGTCCCTGCAGAGTTACCAGCCTGACCTTTTCATATTCAAAGGAACATAACTTGAGTTGTAAAAGTTCAAATGATGTGATTTTAGTGACGTTGGAAAGCTGACATCCAGAACTTTCCAAGGATAAAATACACTTTATAGTGGACGTTAAATATTGAGGTGAAAACAGACCATTATTTCAGCATTGCAAACCTGGGCGTGGCATGCCAGCTCGAGGGCGTGGCACGCCAATTCCTTTCCCAAAATGGGCGTGGCACGGTAGTTTTGGGCATGGCAGGCCAGTTCTAATGACCAGAGAGGAAGATTTAGTGTATCATTGAAGGCATGGCATGCCAATAGTTGGCGTGGCACGCCAGGGTATTTGACAGAGTGACCTCTTCACCTTCAATTGGGCATAACTTGAGCTACAAAGGTCCAAATGAGTTGATTCCAGCGGCATTAGAAAGATGACATCAAGGGAATTCCAACAATGGATGATAATTTATAGTGGACATTCATTTTGAGGCCTAAACAAATCAATCTTTTCAGCATTGCAAATGGGTCATACTACAAAGATCAAATTCTAGTGGGCGTGGCACTTGAAACCACACGCCAACTCTCCCTGCAGCCCTCAACCTTCAACCAAGCCCTCTTCAACTCTCATTCAAGCCACTAGTATCAATCAATCAAGGTCACAAGAAACATCTAGAGTAGTTTATTTTTATTTCATTGTAATTTGCTTTCAATTTCATTTAAGTTTGTAATTTAGGAGAGCCTATATAAAGGCCTTAGTTTCATAGAATAAGGGAATCAATTTGGGGATTTTTTTGGCCACAATTGGGGGAGGGGGTCTTCGGACCCCTCCCTTCCCACACTTCTCTTCTCTTCCATGTTCTTCTATATAACTTTGTAAATATTTTAATTACTAACACCTTCCATTTGGAAAGAGAGCTCTATTGCAATTTAATGGATTAATTTATTTTTCTTCTTCTTATTATCTTCATCTCTCTTTGATTTGCTAGAAGGAATTTTGTTCTTCAAGTTTAGCATTCAATCATCTTAGAAAAGAGGTTGAATGCAAATTGGGTTTGATGGAAACCTTGGAAGAGGAAACATGAAACCATGTTTGAAATCCCTTCTCACACTTGAGTAGATTTGGATTTTGAGTTGGATATCGTGACATTTAATCTACCCATTTTTTGGATCTATGAGAATGTGTGGTATAATCAGAGACCAAGCTATATCTCTCTTCATGAACAACTAGACCAAGGAATTGGCTATTGATCAAGAATTGAGAGATTGAATCACCAAGAAATTGGGGTTCAATCACTCATAATTGCCAATAGGTCAATGAGTTGCATGATTGAAGATGAGATGAGAATATGATTGGTCCAAAGAATTCAATACCTCTTGATCCTAATGCCTCTTTTTCCTTCTTAGTTCTAACTATTTACTTTCTTGCACTTTACTTTCTTGCACTTTACTTTTCTTGCCATTTACTTTCTTGCACTTTATTGCTTTCCTTTACTTTCATGTCATTTACATTTCTTGTTGATTATCTCTCCTTAATTCTTGTCTAACTAGGCTAATTAATCAACTATTGCTTGCTTAATTCATTAATCTCTGTGAGATTTGACCTCACTCTTGTGAGTTATTACTTGACGATAATTTGGTATACTTGCCGAAAGGAATTTTTGTAGTGATACATTAATTCCGTGATCACTTAACAAACAAGCATCTTTACTATCATTGCATGAATTATTGGTTTGTGTTTCTAATTGATGTCTGAATTCTATTTTTCTTGCATTCCAAGAATTTATCTCTTTGGCTCACTTCATGAATGTACGTCAACACCCTTCTGTTTCCTGTCTTTTGTCTGTTTGGCTATATCGTACTTGCTTTTTATACCTCTACTTTCCTTAATATTCTGTATCCTATAATTTTGGCTTTCAGGATGTCTGATAGAGGCAAGGGAAAAGCCAAGGCCACTTTCAGAAAAAGGAAGAGATCTCAGTCATCTACTGAACCAGTGACTTCCGGTTATTCTGAGATGCATCTCTCTAATAAGGAGAAGGCAGATCAACTCCTGCCTCCTATCGACTCAGAGAAGTTTGCCAAACTGTACTGTGAGCTCTGATTTTTGCGCTTTCAGGGACGGAAGCTCATCTTGGAGAAGAAGCTAGTCATTCACTCCGATCTGAGGTGGTTTACTATACCCCAGATTGAGGAGAGGGGTTGTGCCTTTCTTGACAGAGAGCTAGCAAGAGTGAATGAGTCTTGGGTCTGTGAGTTCTACTGTAATTTCTTCAGAGCAACCCGTGACGCGGTTCACCTTAGAGACAGACAGATCATGGTTGCAGAGGTGAATATTAAGGAGATCCTCCACTGTCGGTCCAAAATCAGTGAAAAGGATGCTTTTCAAAGAGTTGAGGAGGAGTTGCATAGTATGATATTTGATTATGATGCACTACGTAGTGTGGTTGCCCAGCCGGATGCCCCTTGGGGGATGGATGCCTCTAAAGTGAAACCCAATGGGATGAGGTTTGATTATTTGATGAAGGAGGCTAAGGTATGGCAACAGATACTTGCCCATTACGTCATGCCTAGAACTCACTCCACGGAGATTCTGGTTGATATGCTTGTCTTGATTGGGTGCGTCATTAAGGGGAAGGAGCTATACCTTCCTTGACTTATCATGAAATTCATGTGGCAGGCCCATATCAGGGACAACCTTCCTTTTCCGAGTTTGGTCACGTAGCTTTCTCACCAGGCTGGAGTACCCTGGCTACCAGATGATGAGTCACCACCAGCAGTCCACGGTAAGAAGAAAGTTATTCCGTGCAGACTTGGGTGGGTGACCAACCAGTAGCCCAGCGTAGAGACTGAGCTGTCAAAGCAGCAGCATCTGGGCCAGCCTCTTCTTCAGCAGCAGCAGGACCCTCTATAGCACCACATGTATCCACCAGGCCAGCACCACCATCATCAGCACCCCAGCCAACCTACTGACTTGTGCAGTGCCTCTTAGAGCGCATGGATCAGAGTGAATGTCGCAACAAGTGACGTTATGAGCGCTTGAGCCAGATGATCGCAGCATTGGGTGTCGACATGCCCTCCGAGCCCGATACTCCCTCCGACCAGTCTGAGGCAGAGGAGGAGGCTCAGCAGGCAGAGGCCCATACACAGACTCGGACTTAGACTTCTGTGGAAGCACAGCCACAGCCGGAGCCACAGCCTTAGCCAGCTACGGACGTTGACCCTTTTACCCAGCCTGAGTTGTAGCATCGAGGACGATGCTTTCTTTTTAAGTGTTGGGAGGTCACCGTCGTCGGTAGATTTCATTTTGGTGACCATTTTAGACTCCTGTTTTAGTTTGCTTAATTTTGTTTTATTTTCAGTACTTGCACATTTTTACTTTATTGCACTTTTGGGATTCTTGTACGTATTAGTTATTTTGGATACTTTTTTTTTAGTTATCGCATTTTGCACTTTGGCTTGTATATATCTTAGATTTTTAGTTTGATTTGCACTTTTAGTTTGATAGTGTATATATATAGTTATTTTAGTTTATTAGTTGTAATTTGGAAAAATGTGAATTATTGAGCTTAGTTTACCCTTTTGCAAATGAGAATTTGGTTTGGTTAAAAAAAGGAGTTAAACTAAGGTATTTTAACCTTTCCCAATCACAACATTTCATTTAGGGCATATACATAATAAGCTTAGTCAAATTAATGAAATTTTTCAAGAAATTTATCTATAGGGCACCCCAATTGAATTGAAAAAAAAAATTAGAACTTGCTTGAATTATATATATATTGTGGAACATGATTTTTGAGATAAGAACACACAACCTTGTGAGATTTGAGCCTAATTGTGTGGTTACATCATATAACCACTATCTTTCTTCTTATGTGTATTATTTTCTTTCTATGATTGTAATCTTTGATTTGTTTGATTCTTTATGTCCATTATTTTGTGTATGAATGTACTTATGTGATTGAGGCCATTGTTTCAATTATCTCACTTACCTAAATAGCCAACCTTTTATTTTTCATTGTTAGCCAATTTTGAGCCTATGCTAAACCCATTTGTTCTTAATTTTAGCACATTACAAGCCTTAAAGCAAAAAATAATAAATGTCCCTTGTTTGGATCTTTGATTAGCTTAGGCTAGTGAGAGTATTTATCATTTAATTGTGGGAGAGTTGGAAACATTGGATAGTGATAAAAGTGTATTTTGTAGTTTTGTTGAAAATTTTGGGAATTTGGTACATACTCACTTATCAATTATGTTTAAACCATATGCATTGATGCTTTTGTATATATTTTAGTTTGAAAAAAAATGAATGAGAAAAAAAAGTAGATAGAAAAGAAAAAGAAAGAAAAAGAAAAGTAATAAAATGGGGACAAAATACCCCAAACTAAAGTTCAATAAAAATCAATGCATATGTGTGGTGATCAAAATTGGGAATGCATAAGTGTATGAAAAAAGTGGAGAATTATGGTTAGTTAGGTTTGTTTAGAATTTTATAGGTTGTTATATAGTTTAGGTGGGAAGTTTAAGTTAATCAAAGATTCAAATTTCAGTCCACTTATCCATATGCATCCTACCTTGACCCTAGCCCCATTACAACCCATGAATAAGTCCTCATGATATTTGTATGCATGCATGAAATAATAGTTGATTGTTAGATGAAAAACAAATCTTGGAAAGCATTATTAGGGGAGAATTGAGTGAATCAACCCTATACACTTAAGTGACTAGAGCGGATACACATCCGGTGAGGGTTCGATTGCTCAATTACATGTTTTCACCCATGATCATCTCTTTTCTTGCAAGTTTGTAAATTCTTTTCAATAACTCAAATCAATTGTGCGTTTGACTTGGTTGCTATTTCCTTAGCCCTCATGTTCATCATGTTTTCTTGGAAATTGATTTACTTTGACTAAGTAGATGCATTCATTTAGATAGATTGCATGTAGATAGGTTGCATATAGATAGTTTGCATTGAATGAAATAGCATGCAAAGTAGATAGGTTGTATATAGATACTTTGACTAAGTAGATAATTTGGGATATTTTATCAACTTATCTCACATTTATTCAATGAAATAGCATGGTTTTGTAATTCTCCCTAATTTTGTGCTTAAGTGTGAAAACATGCTTTTTAGGCCTTAATATAGCTAAATTTAATTCACTTTAATTCCATTTGATGCCTTGATATATTTGTTGAGTGATTTCAGGTTCATAAGACAAGTATTAGATGGAATAGGTTAAGAGAAAAGCATGCAAAGTAGAGAATTTATTAAGAAACAAGGATTTGGAGCATTTAGAGCGACACACATGGGTGAAGAGGTGCATCGTCCAGGCGGCGTACGCATGACATGATGCGTATGCGTGAGAAGAAAATGCTGGTACGCATCATAGCAAGCACGCGACCTCATTAAAGTGAAAATGGTGGGGGTGATTTCTGAGCTTCCTATGCCCATATCCAACTGATTCCAGAGGCTATTTCATGCAGAATTCAAGATGGGTCAAAGGGGGGAGCAATTAGTTAGTGTAGGAAGCATGCCTTAGTTAGTTTCTAGAGAGAGGAGCTCCCTCTTATCTCTAGAATTAGGTTAGGAGTAGGTTAATTTCTCTTAGATCTAGGTTTAATTTCTTGTTTTCATCTTGTTTCTTTTACATTTTCATGCTCTAGTAGTTTAATTCCCTAGTTTCTTCTTGTTAATTTCCCTTTTATGCCTCCTCTTTTATGATTATGAACTCTCTTTATTGTATTTGGATTTTGATGACTTGCATCATCTACCCTTTTTTCTTGTATAAAAAGGACCATAAAATTAGAGAGAAGCTCCCTCTTCTCTCTAGAATTAGGGTTCCTAGGGTTAATTGTGTCATAGATCCATGTTTAATTCTTTGCTTTCATCTTGTTTCTTCTACAATTTTATGCTCTAGTAATATAACTCTCTTGCTCTCTCTTGTTAATTTTCCTTTTTGTTCTCTTTTGTGATGATGAACTCTTGATGGATTTGGATATCTTTTATGAAATATATGTTTGATGTTCTTTTAATTGTTGATTTGAGTTGTGAATTTACTTTTCTTGCAATTGGTAGTTGGTAGATTTATTATTCTTGCACTTTTACTATGCTTTCCATTTGTACCCACCGAGTGTTTGACAAAATTCTTGGTTGGGCTTTAGAGAAGACTTTGAGTATTCTTGGCTTGGAAAGAGTAAATAGGCAATCTTGAGTCATGAAAACCCAACCTATATTGGTGATCTAGAGTTGTTAGTTAATATCATTTCCATTGACTCTAATCTCTTGCTAATCCAATTAGTGAGTTGATTAGGACATTTGGATTGAGATTAGCTAGTCTTGTTAGACTTTCTCTCATGGAAGATAACCTATATCTTCTTCCATTATTGGGGATGACGTAATAAGATAAATTCTTGTTAATTATTGTTATTAGTGACTATGATGGAAGGCCTATGATCTCAATTCCTGCCATGAATGTATCTCTTTATTAATTGCTTTTCTTTATTTTGCTTTCTTTAATTGCTTGCTTGATTTAATTTTCTTGCCATTTATTTTCCGCCCCTTATAAATCAAACCCCCTTGTTCCTTCATAGCCAATAAGCATACACTTCATTGCAATTCCTTGTGAGACAACCCGGAGTCTAAATACTTTGGTTAATTCTTATTTGGGGTTTGTTCTTTGTGACAACAAAAATTTTTGATGTGAGAATTGTTTGTTGGTTTGGAGCTATGCATACAACGAAGTAATTCTTTTCTATAAGAAGGAAATCTAGACCATCGAGCAAGTCTCATTATCAGAACTATACCACTATAGAGAAGGAACTACTTGCCATTGTCTTTGCTTTTGACAAATTTAGATCATATATTATTTTCTCTAAAGTAATTGTATTCACTGATCATGCAGCACTCAAATACGTGCTCACCAAACAAGAGTCCAAACCCAGACTAATAAGATGGATCCTGCTGCTCCAAGAGTTTGACATTGAAATTAAAGATAGGAGTGGAGCAGAGAACAACGTGGTTGACCACCTCTCAAGAATCCCACAAGAAAAAGATGGGGCACACCAAGTTGCAGTGAATGAAAATTTTTCTGATGAGTAGTTGATGATGATTCAAGAGGCCCCTTGGTTTGGTGACATAGCCAACTTCAAGGCTATTGGGGAACTACCAACTAACATCAACAAGCATATGAGGAAAAAGCTAGTTAAAGATGTTAAACACTACATCTAGGATGAGCCTTATTTGTTCAAAAAGTGTGCCGATGGAATCTTGAGAAGGTGTATTTCCCATGAGGAAGGGCAAGAAGTGCTTTGGCAATATCATGGATCTGCATATGGAGGCCATTTTAGTGGGGAAAGAACTGCAGCCAAGGTGCTACAATGTGGGTTGTATTGGCCATCCATTTTCAAAGATGCAAAGGACTTGGTGACAAGATGTGATGAATGCCAAAGGGCTGGCAATCTACCCAAGAGAAATGAGATGCCATAGAGGTTCATAATGGAGCTAGAATTGTTTGATGTGTGGGGAATTGATTTTATGGGACCTTTCCCATCCTCATACTCAAATAGTTATATATTGGTGGCTGTAGATTATGTATCAAAATGGGTAGAAGCCATTGCCACTCCAACAAATGACAATAAAGTTGTAATGAGCTTTTTGAGGAAGAATATCTTCAGCAGATTTGGAGTGCCTAGAGCCCTCATCAGTGATGGAGGGACACACTTTTGCAATAGGCAACTTGAAGCACTCCTCTCTATGTATGGAGTTAAGCACAAGGTGGCAACTCTATACCACCCACAGACCAACAGGCAAGCAGAGATTTCAAACAGAGAGCTTAAAAGAATTCTTGAAAAAACTGTTGGAAGCTCAAGAAAGGATTGGTCTAAGAAGCTGGATGATGCATTATGGGCCTACGGGACAGCCTTCAAAACACCTATTGGGATGTCTCTATACTAATTGGTGTTTGGTAAGGCTTGTCACTTACCAGTTGAGCTTGAATATAGGGCATTATGGGCTCTAAAAATGTTGAACTTTGATGAGCATGATGCTGGAGAAAGGAGGCTTATGCAACTAAATCAACTGAAGGAGTTTAGGAATAAAGCATATGAGAGTGTACTTGCACTTTGGAACTCAAAACATGCAGGAAGCAAAGTGGGATAAGGATTGGCGCCTCTTCCCACGCTAGGCGCCACTCCCCAAGTGGGAAAACATTGAATTACCTTACTTTCCACCATTCGAACCCCACTTTACATCCCTATAAAAACCCCTACTCTTCCCACCTCTCCTCACACTTCAAACCCCTACTCACAGACGAAAAGACTCCACAAATCCTTCCTTCTTTTTATCTATTTTTTCCCCTTACTTTTCTTTCACTACTTCCTTCCCTTCTCTTGATCGAGACAATCAAGCTCTAAGTTTGGTGTTGGAGCAAAAATTTATTTTGCTTGCTCTCTCTTGCAACCTTCCCTAATCTTCTTCAAACCTTTAAACACACTCCCTCAACCTAATGGCACCACCAAAAACCTCAGCATCAAAGAAAAAAAAGACTAAGGAGCCAATCTCTGGATTTTCAAGTTTAGGTTTCAATGAGTACAAGTTCTTATCCTCATTCAACCAAAACCAGTTTTATGGTTGGGTGAGTGAGAGGGGGATCATCCCAGAGGTCAGTTTCCAGCTGGGGAGAAATGAGCACCCTGAGATTAACAGGGAGATAAATAATAGAGGCTGGGCACTCTTGTGCAACCCACCAAGGAAGGTGGTGGAAAGCTTGGTGAGAGAGTTCTATATTAATGCTATGCCTCAGCCAGGACAACCCTATGGCTATCTCAGCTATGTTAGGGGAAGTCCATTGATTACAGCCTCACTAACATAGAGAGGACGCTGATGGTGAAGTAGACAACCTCCACCCGGAGCTATGTGGAGAGAACGAAGCAACAAGACCCAGGATTTGATGAGATCCAAAATGAGATATGTGTGTTGAATGTACAATGGATAAATGACAAGGATGGGAGGCCCAACCAGCTGAGAAGAAGAGATTTGAGCCCCCAAGCTAGAGGGTGGCTAAATTTTGTGAGGAGGTCCCTAATCCCACATCCAACACTTCAGAGGTGACCAAAGAGAGAGCTGTACTCATATACAACATCATGAGAGGTGAAAATGTTAATGTTGGGGAATTGATTTCTAACAACATCAACAAAATTCTGAAAAGCACCAAGGATAGCTCAAGATTGGCATTCCCCAGCATCATCCAGAGGCTGTGTGATGAAGCAGGGGTGGAGAAAATTATTAATGAAGTGCTAGTGGAGCAAGAAAAGCCCATAACTGCCAAGAAGATGGCCAAAGTGGTGGCTGTCAACCCACTTCAGAGGGCCAGAGAGCATAGAGCTCATGCCCATGAGCCCCATGCGTAACAACAATAAGAAGAAGAAGAGGCAGAGGAGTAACCACATTTTTTAGCACTACAACCACCACCATATCAGCAATACCAATAATTTCCAGAGGGATTCAATTGGGAACAATTCCAAGGAGATGTACACCAAATGAAGGAAGACCTACACCATCTGAGGGAGGATGTCAACCAATTTAAGGATAATTAACAACAACAATAGAATCAAGTGAATCAGAGCATACAACAACTCCAAGGGAGTTGGGAGCACATGAGGAAGGAGCAGTAAGAACAGTTCGACTGGGGGGAGGTGCGAAGTGCACTCGACAAAATAGTAGAACAGGGCAAATGGCAACAGAGGAACCTTGCTGAGTTCAGACATCTTTATGATGCCAGAACCATTTCAAGGAGGCAATATGATATCAACACATAAGCAAAATGAATAACTTGTGTAATGCTGTGGCCACTCTAAACCCAGGATACCCAACATTCATGCAAGTAATGGACGAGTTAAGTGCAAGACAAGAAGGAATTCTGGCCAAGCACAAGGAGGATGAGAGGAACTACATGAGAAGGTTGGGATTTTGGAAGCCCAAAGATGCTAAGGCACAAGAGGGATCTTCCAAAAAGGATGAAGATGACTCCTTCCCTTCCAAAAAGAAAGACAAAGGCAAATGACCAATGAACTGAAGTTGAAGCTGCTCAAGGTTGTTAAGTCCCATGGTTGACACTCTCTAATTTCTAAATCATGTTTTAGTTTTTCTCTATGCTTTAAATTCTGTCTCTGAATAATTGCGACATTAGGATAGTTTATTTTCAATGCCTAGTTTTCTTATTATAGCCTGAAGTCTTTTGTGAGTCCTTTTTAATTTCAAGAAAGAAAATGCAATGTTATTTCAAGTTTTTACAATATCAATAAAATCATAGTTTGTTTCCATAAGAGTTGTTGTGAGTTGTTATAAGAACAAGAGTAAAAGAGACTAAGACAAAGAGAGATCATTCAAAAACTAAGAGACAAGGAACCAGGTGTAGAACCTTGAATGAATTAAAAAGAAAGTGAGCCATGAAAGGCAACTAGTCTTAGAAGGTTTGACAAGTAAAGGTTAAGGGATGTTCCTTGAATATCTATAGAACCAAGAAGTAGTAAGCAATAAAAACCCAAGGCTCTGAGCATCAACTACTAGGATGGAAAGAAACATTAAAAAGCTCAAAAGAGTTAGAGAACCTAGTAGATGCTTGTGGTGAAGATGTGTCAAGAAGAGACCAGGGCAAGTAAATTCTTGGCGGTGTTTCAACACCTAGTACTCTAAAGCCAACTGGTGTGGGAGTGCTAATTGAAAGCCTAACTAAAGGGTTGTCTTGAGACAAAACACTTAGAGACGTGTCAATAAATAGAAAAGAAAGAACAACCCAAAAAAAAAAAGAACATGAAACAACCCTTGCTACTTCAAGGTGACAATCAATAAAAAGGACCCCTAAAGCTTATACTTGAAAGAACCCTCAAGGATCTAGGAATCTTTGTGACATTGAAACCAAATTATTCATGTATATGTTAAGCACCTAGTCCTACTCTTAGTCATGTTTGCATCTAATCAAGGTCAAAGTCTCAAATCATAAAAGGGCCACTCACACTAATTTGCTTGGGACAAGCAAAGCTTAACTTTGGTGTTGTGATGACTTGCATCATCTACCCTTTTTTCTTGTATAAAAAGGACCATAAAAGAGAATAATCTCATTAGATTATTGCAATTCATGCATTATTTGATGAACATTATAAGTACATTTCTTTGAAATGAGTTTGTGCTGAATTTCAGGTGAAAAAGACATCAAAAAGGGGAAGAAAACAACAAAACAAGCTGGGCGTGTGAAACTGGCGTGCCACTTGGAGCAAACGCCACAAAATTTCATTGGCTTGGTACGTCAGAAGCTGGGCGTGGCACGCCAATACTAAATTCCAGAGAGGATCCTCCAAGCATTTACATGGGCGTGGCACGCCAGAAGCTGGGCGTGGCACGCCAGTACAACTTTCCAAAGAGCAACAATGAAGGCCACCAAAGGGGCGTGGCACGCCAGGCTGGGCGTGGCACGCCTAACCCACCACTTGAGCCATGGGCGTGCCACTTGGTATCAAAGGTGTGGCACGCCAGCTTTAAAATCACTTGGGCGTTGATGCCAGGGCATCTTGGCCAGTTTCATTGACATTTTCTTTACTGTTTTTAGGGTAGTTTCATGCATTTCTTTAGGAAATAAGCTAGTTTTGGGTAGATATTTACCTACACCTTGATTCAAGCATACATTGTGCATTTTACATTATTTCATGAGGATTTTGCATGAATTTAGTGACAAATTGTATGCTGCATTACCCATGACTTGGACTAGAACTTTGATGCACTCTGTTGCTTGATTTCAGGACCAAAGGAAGCAAGGAAGGGAGGAAACTTGCAAGGTTAATGAGAAAAGTGATTGCCAATGACACTCTCAAAGCCATCATTGCCCACATTAAGAGTCACGTTAACTAAGTTAACGTGAACTCTAACGTGGAAAGGGGAAGTTGAGCCAACGTTAGTGACACTTAACATTGTCACTAACGTTGGCAAACACTCATGAGTGGCCACGTTAGAGCCCACGTTAACCTAGTTAACGTGGCCTCTAACGTTAAAGGGGGAAGAGAAGCCAACGTTAGTGACATTCAATATTGTCACTAACGTTGGCCTAAGGATGCAACACACCACGTTAACTCCCACGTTAACTTGGTTAACGTGGAAGCTAACGTAAGAAGTGAGAGTTGTCGACAACGTTAGTGACACTCAACATTGTCACTAACGTTGGAAGCAACCACACAACCCCCCAAGGAGCTACGTTAACTTCCACGTTAACTTAGTTAACGTGGAAGCTAATGATGAGGAATGAATGATGAGCCAACGTTAGTGACACTCAACATTTTCACTAACGTTGGGATGGCTAAGAATGGCGATGTTAGAAGCCACGTTAACCTAGTTAACGTGGACTTTAACGTGAGATCTAGGGGCACATTAGAACGTTAGTGACAATGTTGAATGTCACTAACGTTCTCGAAGGTTGGCAAGGCCACGTTAGAAGCCACGTTAACCTAGTTAACATGGGCTTTAACGTGAAGCAAAAAGGGGCACACTAGAACGTTAGTGACAATGTTGAGTGTCACTAACGTTCTCGAAGGTTGGCAAGGCCACGTTAGAAGCCACGTTAACCTAGTTAACGTGGGATCTAACGTGAGGCAAAGGGGTACATTGGAACGTTAGTGAAAATGTTAAGTGTCACTAACATTCCCGAACTTATACTTTCACTAAATGATTAACACCCCTTACGCCCTGAGCTAAAGTCTCTGCCCACTTAACACTTTCTCTCTGCAAGTAAAGCCAAGCCCAAATGAAGAAAAGAACTGCTTCAAACTCAAGATCCAAAGGCCCAAGACTTGAAGAGCAAACTAGAAGCGGAGAAGAGTAGTATATATAGGAGTAGCTTTGAATTGTAAAAGGAGTTTTGGGAGGAGGCTGGAAGAGGAGAACTACTCTTTGTATTTTACTTTCTCTGCATTTTCTAGTTTTATGATGTATTCTCCATCTTTGTTTTCATTTTCTAGAGCTATGAACAACTAAACCCCTTTCATTGGGTTAGGGAGCTCTGTTGTAATTTGATGGATCAATACTAATTTTCATTATTCTTCTTCTATCTTTTCTCTTGATTTTACTTGAAAGCTTTCGATCTTCATCCAATTGAGTAGTTATCTTGGAAGAGAAGCTATTCAAACTTGGATCTCTTTTGAACCTTGAAAGAGGAATGAAGAGATCAAGCTAGAAATGCTTTCTCATGCTGGACCAAATTGGGTTTGGATGGGTATGTAACTATAACCCTCTCAATACTTGATTTGGGAAATGCATGTGGCATAATCAGTGACCATACTTTATCTCTTCTCATGAGCAATTGACCAAGGAATTGGCTATTGATCAAGATTTGAGAGATTGAATTGCAAGAAATTGTAATTCAATCACTTAAGATTCCCAAGGAGATCAATGAGTGCATTGATTGAGGAAGAGATGAAAATGAACTTGATCCGGAGAATTGCAACATCTCCTAAGCCCAATGAACTCCCCATCTCTGATCTTACCCATTCTCTTTAATTTCTGCCATTTACTTTTATGAGCAAATTCCCCATTCCCATTTACAATTCTGCAATTTATTTTCAGTCATTTACTTCCACTCCTTTAATCCTAGTATTTACTTTTTTGTTATTTACATTCCCGCCATTTTATTTTCTGCAACTCTCAACCAAAATTCCGGATTCGCTCAACTAGAACATTCTTCTAATTAAAGTTGCTTGATCAATCAATCCCTGTGGGATTCGACCTCACTCTATTGTGAGTTTTTACTTGACGACAAATTCGGTACACTTGCCGAAGGGAGATTTGTTGTGAGACATGTTTTCTGTGCATCAAGTTTATGGCGCCGTTACCGGAGATTGATTGTGTATCAACAATGATTAAATTGGAAGATCACTAGATTGAGCATTTTTATTTTGTGAATTTCATTTTCTGTTTGAGTGATTTACTTTTTGTTTTAGTTAAACTTCTTCCCTTCCCCGTCTACTCTTTTGTTCTTCTTTGTTATTTTTAATTCTGTTTGCTGACCCACTAACTGTTTGATATATTGCATCACCCACAACTAACAGTAATTCTGACACAAATACTTTCTGCACCTATCTTTTCTTGCTTGTACTTGATGGTTGTATGACAGGGAGAAGAAGCGGGGCTTCAACTTCCTTCGATTCTGAACCTGAGAGGACCTTCCTTAGATTAAGGAGGGAGGCAAGAAGAAAGAAAGTGGTTGGTGCTGAGGAAGAAGAGGAATTCTTTGAAACAAACATGGAAGACAACATGGAAAACCATCATGAAGAAGAAGATCACAACCATGTGGGAGGAGGTAGAGCAAATCATGCTGGGGAGGATAGAAGAGTTTTGGGTTCTTACATCAATCCAAACCCAGCCAATTGTGGAAGTAGCATCCTAAAGCCAACAATCCATGCCAACAACTTTGAACTTAAACCACAGCTCATCACCCTTGTTCAGAACAACTGTTCGTTTGGAGGAAGTGTTCAAGAAGACCCCAATCAACATTTAACCACCTTCCTAAGAATATGTGACACAGTGAAGTCTAATAGTGTTCATCCTGACGCCTATAGACTGCTCTTATTTCCATTCTCACTTAGGGACAAGGCAGCCAAAGGGCTGGAATCTTTCCCAAGGGAAAGCTTGACAACTTGGGAAGACGTGGTGAATAAATTCTTAGCAAGATTTTACCCTCCTCAACGAATCAATAGGCTGAGAGCTGAGGTCCAAACTTTCAGGCAACAAGATGGTGAGACTCTATATGAAGCATGGGAGATGTTCAAGGACTTAACGAGGAGGTGTCCACCTGACATGTTCAACGAATGGGTGCAGCTGCACATTTTCTATGAAGGGCTCTCTTATGAGTCAAAGAAGGCCGTAGACCATTCATCTGGAGGATCTTTGAACAAGAAGAAGACCATTGAGGAAGCCATAGATGTTATTGAAACAGTAGCAGAGAACGACTACTTCTATGCTTCCGAAAGAGGGAACACAAGAGGAGTAATGGAGCTAAACAATGTAGATGCTCTGTTGGCCCAAAACAAGCTCATTACCCAGCAGTTGGCTGACCTCACCAAGAAGATGGAGATGAACCAAGTAGCAGCAATCTCCACTTCATCAACAATCCAAGAAGGAGTGAATGAAGAAGCAAAGGTGAGTCAGGAGCAAGCCAACTACATTGGAAATTCACCAAGGAAAAATTATGATCCATACTCCAAGACCTACAACCCTGGATAGAGAAACCATCCAAACTTTGGGTAGGGAGGTGAGCAAGATCAAAACCAAGACCAGAGACGTTACAACTCCAACAACAATGCAGCTCACTAGCAATTCACACAGAGGACGTCTCAACACCCCCACAACAACACTTCTTCATATGCTTATCAAAACCAAAATAGCACATCTGCTCCTAATCACCCATCAATTGATGACAAGCTCTCTATGATTGAAGCCTTACTTGAAGGAATATGCCAAGAGATTCAAGAAAATAAGGTGTTCAAAGAGGAAGTGCCAGCCAATATTAAGAACCAGGGAGAGACCATTAGGAAGCTGAAATTCCAGGTGGGATATTTAGTTGAGAAGATTCCCAAACCTACCGATAGCTTCCCAAGTGACACGGAGAAAAACCCCAAGGGAGAAGCAAAGAAAGTAAGATGGGAAGATTGCAAAATGGTCACTACGAGTGATCAAGAGACTGAAGACAAGCAAGGCAAATTTTGCAAACAACCTGAAGACAACTCAACAAAGGAGGAGGATAGAGATCACCAAGAACCAGAAATCTCACAACAAGAGTTGCTGAAGCTCTATGCTCCCTTCCCTCAACTGCTCAATAGTCCTGTGGGAAAGAGAATATACTCAAGGTTCCTAGACTTGTTTGCATCTCTGCATGTAAACATACCATTCATCAAGAAAATTCAACAAATGCCTGCATTAATCAAGTATATGAAGGAACTTCTTCCCAGGAAAAGCTCACTCAAAGGAGGCCAGACTATAGTGATGAACAAGGAATGTAGTGCCCTTATTCAACCTGAGTTGCCTACAAAAAGAAGAGACCCAGGGAGTTTTCACATCCCTTGTGCCATAGGTAAAACTATGTTCGATAGAGCACTATGTGATTTGGGGGCCAACATCAACTTACTGCCTTTATCCCTGGTGAAGAAGCTGCAGATTAATGAGATAATGCCCACAGATGTAATCATCAGACTGGCTGACAAAACTCAAAAGCAAGCAATAGGAGTGGTGGAAAATGTGTTGCTAAAGGTTGGGAAATACTTTCTCCCAACAGACTTTGTCATTCTGGACATGGAAGAGAGTCACACTCACCCAATCATATTGGGAAGACCATTGCTAGCTACGGCCAGAGCACTTATCAATGTAGAGAAAGGGGAGCTAATATGGAGAATCCATGACGAACGACTCAGCTTCAATGTCTTCAAACTCTCACAAGAAACAGATCAAGAGGACAAGGAACTAAGTACAAACGATAAAGAGACACTGAAGGAGGAGACAAGCACTGAAGCACAGCAAGTTCATTTTGAAACCCCTCAATTGATAAACAAGGAAAACAGCAATTACCACAGCTCAAGAAAAAGTTGGAGGACCCTAAACCTCTAGAGGCATCTGAAGACAACATCACAACTCCTTGGAAAAAAAAGGTCACCAAGGGGAAGGCAACCTCAAAAGAAACAAAGAAGAAGGTACCAAGGAAATGGAGGAACAAGAAGATCCCTACGGAAGACTTCTCTCCAGGGGATAGAGTTGTCTTAGCTTACTTCCCATATATTCCCCCTAATCTCCCTACTGTACCATCTCAGTTACCTAAGGTCTTCACTATCAACAGAGTTCTTTCCCTAGAACATGTGGAGATTATTGATCCAACCAATGGATACAAGTCCACAGCAAGAGGGGAGGATTTTAAGCACTACCAACCACCCTGATGAAGGAAAAACGTCAAGCTAGTGACGCTAAATAAGCGCTTCATGGGAAGCAACCCATATTTTATATGTTTTTTTTAAAATAATGAATAAATCAATGTTTATGAATTTCAACCCAAACTTGACAAACACTTGGTGAAATCTTTATCATGCAGTCTATAGTGAAGAACAAGTTTGGTGTTCAAAGCAGAACTCTTGGAGCTTTGAACAAAACTTTTCATCACAATGCTTCAAACTAAGTTTGGTGTCACCCCATGGTGCCACCAAAATGCATGAGGATACACCAGTAGTTGGCTAAGTTGAAATTCATAAATATACAAACTCTTTTTCTTCTCTTTAGTATTCTAGCCGTAGAGTTTGATTTTTTTTATGATATTAATTTCCTTATTTTAAATCTTTATAGGAAAGGAAAAGGAGCATTAAGAGGGATAGATTGGACAACCAAACAAAGAGGGTTTGGACACCACAAAAGGAGGGGTTGCACACTTGTTCTAAAGAGGGAGTACATTGGAAAATGATGCCATGCAACATTGAAAAAATGGGACCCCTAGAAGACCGGGCAATCCTCATCATAAAGTGATGATCCTTGTCTTCTATCCATGCATAACCCTAACCGTCCATCAAGTGACCACTTCATCAATCTACACCCTCCATTCTCTCACAACTTCTTTATATAAATGACCCTTGTTCGTGCCACCCTTCATTGTCATCACACACCCTTCACCACTCTTCATTTCGGTACAATACACCCCCTATCCGATTATAAACATTCCTCCCCTCACTCTCTTCATTGCCATAAAACCCTAAACAACCAAAAGTCTCCACAACCTTGCCACCTTCACATATTAATCATCATTCATGGCAACTTCAAGTTCTAAGAGAAGGGAGGGAAAGGAACCCATGGAAGAACACCCATATGATGAGAAGAGATTTAGAAGCTTGCATCATGCATTGCAATACGGGTGGATGGTTGGTAAGGAAATCATTTATGAGTTGGGATTTCAAGTTAAGAAGACTGAATGCCCCGAAATCACAGAGAAGGTAGAAAGGAGAAAATGGGAGCTCCTCACTAACCCGGTCACTAAGGTGAATGCAAATCTCATAAGAGAATTTTATGCAAATGCAGTCAGATATGATAAGAAAGATGAGTCATATACAAGCTTGGTGAGAGGAACAATGGTGGATTTTGGTCCCATGAGTGTAATGAGGGCATTGAAGCTACGGTCTATACCGTTTGAAAAAGAAAGTTATCACTCAAGATTGGACAACAACCCCAATTATGACCAGCTTTTACGAGACCATTGTGTACCAGGAGCTGACTGGGAAAGGGGTGCGGGAAATAAACCAAAGTTCATTAAGAGAACAGACCTCACTCCTGAAGCTAAGGGGTGGTTTGAGCTAGTGAGGAGATCTATTCTCCTAGCTGCAAACAACTCGGAGGTGAATCTCGAGAGAGCAACAATGGTGCATTGTATACTCAAGGGAGGAGAAATCAAAGTTCATGAGATCATAGCTCAAGGCATTAGAAAGATGGCAGAGAAAAGCGACTCAAGAGGAACATTAGGTTACCCCAGCACTATTTACCGAATATGCAAGAAAGCTAGGGTGGTTTTTGAAGATGAGGACCCCGTTTGGATAAAGGAAGGAATTCCAATAACAGTCCGAAGGATGAATGCTGCAGCATCCCCCCTGCCTCAACGGAAGCAAAGAAAGAGGACAGCCCCTCAAGTAGTGGAAGGCCAAGTCTCAGAGGGTCAAGCACAACAGACCTTGGACATGCACCAATTGCAGGAGGCCATTGATGGGTTGTCTAGACAATATTTGGAAAGCCAAGGAGCACAGAAAGAGCTTCAACTACAGATGATGGGGCAGCAAGAGGAAACACTTTCAAGATGGATGACTCAGCAAGGTGAGTGGCAAAGGCAAATGATGGAACAGCAACTAAGCCAAGGACAACAATGGGGAGAAGCATTCAACAGGATGGAACAAAGGCAAAACGAGCAACAAGAATCCACCCAGAGGCTAATCAACATCCAAGCACATCAAGGGGCACACATACATGAGATGCATCGAAGAAAAATAGAACAGGCAGAACTATTGGACGAGCAAAGGGCATTCGCAGAAGGAGTTTACATGAGCGAAACAGGACATCATATAAACACTCAAGCCAGGCTCGGCTACTTAGTGGGACAGCTGCCAGTATTGCATCCAAGAATAGCCAAGTATGATGAAATGAAGGATGAATTAGTACGAAAGGAAAGACAAAGGGTGGAAGAGAGTCATGAGTCAGTGAGGAAGGCACTTGAGGATTGGAAGCAAGCAAGATTGGCACTGATGCGAGGAAATGCAAGAGGAAACAAGGAGGACAAGCAAGGAAAAGAGCATGGACATCCACAACAGTAAAAGGTGGTGGAGCTCCTTCTTTGTTCCATCTTTCTCTATGTCTTAAATAAGGAAGATCTTGTGTGAAATAGAACTTGCTTCCATGTTATGTTTAAACCTTTTTCAATCATGTCTTTTAAGTTTGTGGTAGGTCTATGTGTGCTAGTCTTTATGTCACTGCATCTTTACTTAACTTACTTGTATGCTTGTTTCTTTTGAATTAAATAAAGAGAGAATGATTGTTTTTAAAAGACCAGAGTAGAGTTCATAAGGTGGAAGTACATTCATGAATCTTTGGGGTAGTCATAAGTAGCTAAGTTGGTTCAACCACAAGGCTAGGAGGACAACTATCTATCCTGAATACTTGACTTTGGAAATACCCATGAGACTAAGTAGATGACAAGATCCTAATAAGAGAAAAGGGAAAGAATAATGGAAGTGAAAAACAAAAGAAAAAGAGTAAGCAATAAGGCTAGGCACCAATGGTTTGGACCTTGAGACAAGTATCTGTGGTGCTCCTGTGTGAGGGATCTACTTGGATGAATAAGCTCTCAGGGGTGCTTTATCACTTGGTAACTTGGGTTAACTAACCCGGAATTATCAGCTGAAAATCCACTATCAAGAGTAACCCTCACCACAGAGCATTTAGTAACCCAAAGAGGTGCTGGACACCAAGGTCTCAAGAAAAGAAAATAAAGGAACTATATGCCTGTGGTGTGTATGTATGGGGGAGAGACTTGAGGGAGTAAGTCCTTAGGGGTGCTTCAACACCTAGCACCTTGAACCAACTGGTTCGGGAGTGTTGGCTGAAAGCTTATCTTAAAGAGTTGCCCCCTTACAGAGCACTTAGTCTAAATAACACAAATAACCCTTGAAATAACAATAAAAGGATCAATAAATAAAAGTCTCATGGGATATAGACAAAGTAAGTGTTTAGGGACATGATAAAGGTTTGAAAGCCAATAATGGAATGAACCTAAGTTGCTATGTATGAAACCACCATAAAATCAGTAACATGACTTCCACAAGAATGACTCATTCCTCTGGATATTCCATTCATCATTCTCTTGTTCCAGTACTTGCTTAGGGACAAGCAAGCTTTAAGTTTGGTGTTGTGATGCCAGGGCATCTTGGCCAGTTTTACTGACCTTTTCTTTACTGTTTTTAGGGTAGTTTCATACATTTCTTTAGGAAATAAGCTAGTTTTGGGTAGATATTCACCTACACATTGATTCAAGCATACATTGTGCATTTTACAGTATTTCATGAGGATTTTGCATGAATTTAGTGACAAATTGTATGCTGCATTACCCATGACTTGGACTAGAACTTTGATGCACTCTGTTGCTTGATTTCAGAACCAAAGGAAGCAAGGAAGGAGGGAAACTTGCAAGGTTAATGAGAAAAGTGATTGCCAATGACACTCTCAAAGCCATCATTGCCCACGTTAAGAGTCACGTTAACTAAGTTAACGTGAACTCTAACGTGGAAAGGGGAAGTTGAGCCAACGTTAGTGACACTTAACATTGTCACTAACGTTGGCAAACACTCATGAGTGGCCACGTTAGAGCCCACGTTAACCTAGTTAACGTGGCCTCTAACGTTAAAAGGGGAAGAGAAGCCAACGTTAGTGACATTCAACATTGTCACTAACGTTGGCCTAAGGATACAACACACCACGTTAACTCCCACATTAACTTGGTTAACGAGGGAGCTAACGTAAGAAGTGAGAGTTGTCGACAACGTTAGTGACACTCAACATTGTCACTAACGTTGGAAGCAACCACACAACCCCCCAAGGAGCCACGTTAACTTCCATATTAACTTAGTTAACGTCGAAGCTAACGATGAGGAATGAATGATGAGCCAACGTTAGTGACACTCAACATTGTCACTAACGTTGGGATGGCTAAGAAAGGCGACGTTAGAAGCCACGTTAACCTAGTTAACGTGGACTTTAACGTGAGATCTAGGGGTACATTGGAACGTTAGTGACAATGTTGAGTGTCACTAACGTTCTCGAAGGTTGGCAAGGCCACGTTAGAAGCCACGTTAACCTAGTTAACGTGGGCTTTAACGTGAAGCAAAAAGGGGCACAATAGAACGTTAGTGACAATGTTGAGTGTCACTAACATTCTCGAAGGTTGGCAAGGCCACGTTAGAAGCCACGTTAACCTAGTTAACGTGGGATCTAACGTGAGGCAAAGGGGTACATTGGAACGTTAGTGAAAATGTTAAGTGTCACTAACGTTCCCGAACTTATACTTTCACTAAATGATTAACACCCCTTACGCCCTGAGCTAAAGTCTCTGCCCACTTAACACTTTCTCTCTGCAAGTAAAGCCAAGCCCAAATGAAGAAAAGAACTGCTTCAAACTCAAGATCCAAAGGCCCAAGACTTGAAGAGCAAACTAGAAGCTAAGAAGAGTAGTATATATAGGAGTAGCTTTGAATTGTAAAAGGAGTTTTGGGAGGAGGCTGGAAGAGGAGAACTACTCTCTGTATTTTACTTTCTCTGCATTTTCTAGTTTTATGATGTATTCTCCATCTTTGTTTTCATTTTCTAGAGCTATGAACAACTAAACCCCTTTCATTGGGTTAGGGAGCTCTGTTGTAATTTGATGGATCAATACTAATTTTCATTATTCTTCTTCTATCTTTTCTCTTGATTTTACTTGAAAGCTTTCGATCTTCATCCAATTGAGTAGTTATCTTGGAAGAGAAGCTATTCAAACTTGGATCTCTTTTGAACCTTGAAAGAGGAATGAAGAGATCAAGCTAGAAATGCTTTCTCATGCTGGACCAAATTGGGTTTGGATGGGTATGTGACTATAACCCTCTCAATACTTGATTTGGGAAATGCATGTGGTATAATCAGTGACCATACTTCATCTCTTCTCATGAGCAATTGACCAAGGAATTGGCTATTGATCAAGATTTGAGAGATTGAATTGCAAGAAATTGTAATTCAATCACTTAAGATTGCCAAGGAGATCAATGAGTGCATTGATTGAGGAAGAGATGAAAATGAACTTGATCCGGAGAATTACAACATCTCCTAAGCCCAATGAACTCCCCATCTCTGATCTTACCCATTCTCTTTAATTTCTGCCATTTACTTTTATGAGCAAACCCCCCATTCCCATTTACAATTCTGCAATTTATTTTCAGTCATTTACTTCCAGTCCTTTAATCCTAGCATTTACTTTTCTGTTATTTACATTCCCGCCATTTTATTTTCTGCAACTCTCAACCAAAATTCCGGATTCGCTCAACTAGAACATTCTTCTAATTAAAGTTGCTTGATCAATCAATCCCTGTGGGATTCGACCTCACTCTATTGTGAGTTTTTACTTGACGACAAATTCGGTACACTTGCCGAAGGGAGATTTGTTGTGAGACAAGTTTTTCGTGCATCAGGTGTGCCACTTGAAGAACCAGGCCTGGCACACCAAGCTAAGATGGACACGAATGAATAGGCGTGCCACTTGAGCATTATGGCGTGGCACGCTAGTACAAAGTTCCAGAGAAAAGGTACAAATAAGGCCAAAGCAAAGGCTGGGCGTGCCACTTGGTGTCGAAGGCGTGGCACGCCAGTTCAAGAGTCCCACCTGGGTGTGCCACTTGAATGCCGGGCGTGGCACGCTAGCTACTGGAACCAAGGCAAATGATGGGCGTGACACGCCAACCCTTGGGCGTGGCATGCTGGTTATATTTTCCAAAAAGGGAGAAAGAAGGCAAACTATATGGGCGTGCCACTTGGCATCGAAGGCGTGGCACGCCAGCTTTAAAATTCACTTGGGCATGCGACTTGGTTCCCAGGCGTGGCACGCCATCATCACCAATCATCCAAGAGAAGACCTGAGCGTGCCACTTGAGTTCTGGGCGTGGCACGTCAAGCAAAGGAGCCAAGAAAATGATGGGCGTGGCACGCCAAACCTTGGGCGTGCCACGCTAGTTCAACTTTCCAGAGAGATAGATCAAGCACATAGCATGGGCTTGGCACGCCAGACCCTGGGTGTGCCACGCTAGTTCAAATTTCCAGAAGCTAAAAAGAAGAGGAAAAAGGCCTGGGCATGCAACTTGGGCTCGAAGGCGTGGCACGCCAGGCTATCCAAGCCTTTAAAAAGGCCTGGGCGTGCCACTTGGGCTCGAAGGCGTGGCACGCCAGGCTATCCAAGGCTTCAAAGAACCCTGAGCTTGCCACTTGGGCTCGAAGGTGTGGCACGCCAGGGTGGTCAATGAAGGGAGACGTGCCACTTGAGGATTGGGCGTGGCACGCCAAGGCAGATTTAGAGCAGGCGTGGCACGCCACTGAAGCGCCAACTACATGCCAGCTGTAGGATCATGTTTATTGAGTTTCTTTTCCCTCCAAAATGTAATTTTCCTTTCACTTTTTTGTATTTTCTTTAATTGCTAGTGCTAGGAGTAGTATAAATACCCCTTGAAAGTACTGAAGAAAGGGTTAATCAGTTGAGCTATTAGTTGAAGCATAGTTAGAATCACTTTTTCCATCTCTTACTTTTTCTTGAAGCTATGAGTAGCTGAATTCCCTCTCATTGAGAGAGGAAGCTCTGTTGTACTTGATGGATTAATGATAGTGAATTTTTTCTTCTTTTCATCTTCTCTTTGATTTGCTAGAAGGAATTTCGATCTTCATGCTAGTGTTCAGTCACCTTGGAAAAGGGGTTGAATGCAAAATGGGTTTCAGGCGAGCCTTGGAAAAGGAAATATGAAATCATGCTAGAAATCCCTTCTCACACTTGAGTAGGATCTGGGTTTTGGTGTTTGGATATAGTGACATAAAATCCTCCCTCTACTTGGACCTATGATGATGTGTGGTATAATCAAGGACCAAGCATATCTCTCTTCATGAGCAATTAGACCAAGGAATTGGCTATTGATCAAGATCTGAGAGATTGAGTCACCAAGGGATTGGGGCCCAATCGATCATGATTGCCAAGAGGTTAATAAGTTGCATGATTGAAGAGGATATGAGCTGGATTTAATCCAGAGACAATATCTCCTGATCTCAATGAATTCCCCTATTCTTATCCTCCACTTTCTTTATAGCTTTCTTTACATTCTGCAATTCCCCATTCCCATTTACAATTAAGTCATTTAAGTTTCTGTTCTTTACTTTCCTGCCATTTTCAATTCTGCCATTTACTACTTTCCTTTACTTTTGAGTCATTTATGTTTCTGCACAGTTACAATTCTGTCATCACAAACTATTCTGCTTAGCTTGACTAATTCAACAATTGATTAAAATTGCTCAAATCTACCAATCTCTGTGGATACGACCCCACTCCACTATGGGTTATTACTTGACGATAATTTTGGTGTGCTTGCCAAAAGAATGGATTCACCATTTTCTACATGGGTAGTGAATCCGGCTCATCAGATTTCTTTTTAATGCAATTTATGTTTTATGTTCCTTTGTTGTTGATTTGAGTTGTTGTTGTTAATTTTCTTGCAATTGGTAGTTATAGATTTACATTTCTTGCAATTTTACCATGCTTTCCTTTTATGCCTTCCAAGTGTTTGACAAAATATTTGGTTGGATGTTAGAGTAGCTCTTTGAGCATTCTTGGCTTGTAAAGAGGAATTAGGTGTTTGGTGCACGAAATTGTGATCTCTGGTAATGGCTCCAAAAACTTGGTGCTCTAATCTCAATTCATAATTTGTCACAAGTTCGATACAACTAACCAGCAAGTGCACTGGGTCGTCCAAGTAATAAACCTTACGTGAGTAAGGGTCGATCCCACAGAGATTGTTGGTATGAAGCAAGCTATGCTCACCTTGTAAATCTCAGTCAGGTGGATATAAAATAGTTATGGAGTTTTCGAAATTAAATAAGAAGTAAACATAAAATAAGGATAGAAATACTTATGTAATTCATTGGTTAGAATTTCTGATAAGCGTATAGAGATGCATTCGTTCCTCTGAACCTCTGCTTTCCTGCTGTCTTCATCTAATCAGTCTTACTCCTTTCCATGGCTGGCTTTATGTAAGGGCATCACTGTTGTCAATGGCTACATCCCATCCTCTTGTGAAAATGGTCCAAATGCTCTGTCACAGTACGGCTAATCATCTAAGGTTCTGGATCATACTAGAATAGGATTCACCCTCCTTTTGCATCTGTCACTACGCCCAGCACTCGCGAGTTTGAAGCTCGTCACAGTCATTCAATCCCAGAGTCCTACTCGGAATACCACAGACAAGGTTTAGACTTTCCAGACTCTCATGAATGCCGCCATCAATCTAGCTTATACGACGAAGATTCTGATTAAGAGATCCATGAGATACTCATTCAATCTAAGGTAGAACGGAAGTGGTTGTCAGGCACGCGTTCATAGGGAATGATGATGATTGTCACGTTCATCACATTCCGGTTGAAGTGTGAATGAATATCTTAGAAGCAGAATAAGTTGAATTGAATAGAAAAATAGTAGTACTTCGCATTAATCTTTGAGGAACAGCAGAGCTCCACACCTTAATCTATGGAGTGTAGAAACTCTACCGTTTGAAAATACATAAATGATGAAGGTCCAGGCATGGCCGAATGGCCAGCCCCTAAAACGAGATCACAAGATCAAAAATACAATCCAGGATGTCAAATAGAATAGTAAAAAGTCCTATTTGTACTAAACTAGTTACTAGGATTTACAGAAGTAAGTAATTGATGCATAAATCCACTTCCGGGGCCCACTTGGTGTGTTCTTGGACTGAGCTTGAATGTTACACGTGCAGAGGCTCTTTCTGGAGTTGAACGCCAGGCTGTAACGTATTTCTGGCGTTCAACTCTGGTTTGTGACGTGTTTCTGGCGTTTAACTCCAGACAGCAGCGTAGAACTGGCGTGCAACGCCCTTTTACGTCATCTAAACTCGGACAAAATATGGACTATTATACATTGCTGGAAAGCCCCGGATGTCTACTTTCCAACGCAATTGGAAGCGCGCCATTTTGAGTTCGGTAGCTCTAGAAAATCCACTTTGAGTGCAGGGAGGTCAGAATCCAACAGCATCAGCAGTCCTTCTTCAACCTCTGAATCTGATTTTTCCTCAAGTCCCTCAATTTCAGCCAGAAAATACCTGAAATCACAGAAAAACACACAAACTCATAGTAAAGTCCAGAAATGTGAATTTAACATAAAAACTAATAAAAAATCCCTAAAAGTAACTAGATTCTACTAAAAACATACTAAAAACAATGCCAAAAAGCGTATAAATTATCCGCTCAGCACAATACCAAACTTAAATTGTTGCTTGTCCCCAAGTAACTGAAAATCAAATAGGATAAAAAGAAGAGAATATACTATAAATTCCAAACTATCAATGAAACATAGCTCTAATCAGATGAGCGGGACTTGTAGCTTTTTGCCTCTTGAATAGTTTTGGCATCTCACTTTATCCATTGAGGTTCAGAATGATTGGCTTCTATAGGAACTCAGAGTTCAGATAGTGTTATTGATTCTCCTAGTTCAGTATGATGATTCTTGAACACAGCTACTTTATGAGTCTTGGCCGTGGCCCTAAGCACTTTGTTTTCCAGTATTACCACCGGATACATAAATGCCACAGACATATAATTAGGTGAACCTTTTCAGATTGTGACCGAGCTTTGCTAAAGTCCCCAATTAGAGGTGTCCAGGGTTCTTAAGCACACTCTTTTTTTTGCTTTGGACCTTGACTTTAACCGCTCAGTCTCAAGTTTTCACTTGACACCTTCACGCCACAAGCACATGGTTAGGGACAGCTTGGTTTAGCCGCTTAGGCCAGGATTTTATTCCTTTAGGCCCTCCTATCTACTGATGCTCAAAGCCTTGGGATCCTTTTTATCACCCTTGCCTTTTGGTTTTAAGGGCTATTGGCTTTTTGCTCTTGCCTTTTGTTTTAAGAGCTTTGGCTTTTTCTGCTTGCTTTTTCTTTTTCTTTCTATTTTTTTTGCTATTTTTCTCTTTTTTTTTTCAGCAAGCTTTGTTCTTTGCTGCTTTTTCTTGCTTCAAGAATCATTTCTATGATTTTTCAGATTATCAAATAACATGTCTCCTTGTCATCATTCTTTCAAGAGCCAACATATTTAACATTCTTAAACAACAACTTCAAAAGATATATGCACTGTTCAAGCATACATTCAGAAAATAAGAAGCATTGTCACCACATCAATATAATTAAACTAAGTTCAAGGATAAATTCAAAACTCATGTACTTCTTGTTCTTTTGAATTAAAACAGTTTTCATTTAAGAGAGGTGATGGATTCATAGGACATTCATAACTTTAAGACATAGTTACTAACTACTAATGATCATGTAATAAGACACAAACATAGATAAGCACTTAACATAGAAAATGAAAAACAGAGAATGTAAGAACAAGGAATGAGTCCACCTTAGTGATGGTGGCGTTTCCTTCTTGAGGAACCAATGATGTCCTTGAGCTCTTCTATGTCTCTTCCTTGTCTTTGTTGCTCCTCCCTCATTGCTTTTTGATCTTCTCTAATTTCATGAAGGATGATGGAGTGCTCTTGATGTTCCACCCTTAGTTGTCCCATGTTGGAACTTAATTCTCCTAGGGAGGTGTTGATTTGCTCCCAATAGTTTTGTGGAGGGAAATGCATTGGAGGCATCTACGGGATCTCATGGTGATGAGCTTCATGCGCCTCTTGAGCTCCATGAATGGGCTCTCTTGCTTGCTCCATCCTTTTCTTAGTGATGGGCTTCTCTTCCTCAATGGGAATGTCTCCTTCTATGGAAGCTCCAGCTGAGTAACAGAGATGACAAATAAGATGAAGAAAAGCTAGCCTTGCCATTGGGAAGGACTTTTCGGCTATTTTGTAGAGTTTAAGAGAGATGACTTCATGAACTTCTACTTCCTCTCCAATCATGATGCTATGAATCATGATGGCCCGATCCACAGTAACTTCAGATCGGTTGCTAGTGGGGATGATGGACCGTTGGATGAACTCCAACCATCCTCTAGCCACAGGCTTGATGTCCAGTCTTCTTAATTGAACCGGCTTGCCTTTGGAGTCAATCTTCCATTGAACTCCTTCCACACATATGTCCATAAGGACTTGGTCCAACCTTTGATTAAAGTTGACCCTTCTAGTGTAGGGGCGTGCATCTCCTTGCATCATTGGCAAGTTAAACGCCAACCTCACATTTTCTGGACTGAAATCTAAGTATTTCCGCTAAACCATTGTAATATAATTCTTTGGGTTTGAGTTTTTACTTTGATCATGGTTCCTAGTGATCCATGCATTGGCATAGAATTCTTGAACCATTAGGATGCCGACTTGTTGGATGGGTTTTGTTAGAACTTCCCAACCTCTTCTTTGGATTTCATGTCGGATCTCCGGATACTCATTCTTCTTGAGCTTGAAAGAGACCTCAGGGATCACCTTCTTCTTGGCCACAACATCATAGAAGTGGTCTTGATGAGCTTTGGAGATGAACCTTTCCATCTCCCATGACTCGGAGGTGGAAGCTTTTGTTTTCCCCTTCCCTTTTCTAGAGGATTCTCCGGTCTTGGGTGCCATCAATGGTAATGGAAAAACAAATATCTTATGCTTTTACCACACCAAACTTAGAATTTTGCTCGCCCTCGAGCAAGAGAAGAAAGAATAGATGAAGAAGAAGAAGAAAATATGGAGAGGAGGGGGGAGGTGTGTTTCGGCCAAGAAGAGAAAAGAGGGTTGTGTTGTGTGAAAATGAGGAAGAATAGAGGGTTATATATAGGGAAGGGAGGGGGTAAAGTTCGGCCATTTAGGGTGGGTTTTGGGTGGGAAATTGATTTTAAATTTTTGAAGGTAGGTGGGGTTTATGAGGTAGGTTTATGGGGAAGAGTGGATGGATGTGAGTGGTGAAGTGGTTATAGGGAAGAGAGATTGAGGTGATTGGTGAAGAGTTTTGGGGAAGAGTGTTTATGGGATTGTGTGAAAGAGGGGTGAGAAGAAGTAAGTGGAGGTAGGTGGGGATCTTGTGGGGTCCACAGATCCTGAGGTGATCCTGTGGGATCCACAGATCTTGAGGTGTTCAAGGATTTACAACCTTGCACCCAATTAGGCATGCAAAATGCCCTTGCACACAACTTTGGGTGTTCAGCGCCAGATTGGTGCTTGTTCTGGGCGTTGAACGCCCATTTGTAGCCCATTTCTGGCGTTGAACGCCAGAACCATGCTTGTTCTGGGCATTCAGCGCCAGCTCTTCTCCAGGGTGCATTTTTGGCGTTCAAACGCCCAGATGCTGCCCATTTTTGGTGTTCAGCGCCAGAACCATGCTCTGTTCTGGCGTTGAACGCCCAAAACATGCTTCTTACTGGCGTTTAAACGCCAGTAAGGTCTTCCTCCATGGTGTGATTTTTCTTCTGCTATTTATGATTCCGTTTTCAATTTTTTTATATTTACTTTGTGACTCCACATGATCATGAACCTAATAAAATATGAAAAACAATGAAAATTAGATAAATAAACATTGGGTTGCCTCCCAACAAGCGTTTCTTTAATGTCAATAGCTTGACAGTGGGCTCTCATGGAGCCTCACAGATGTACATAGCTTTGTTGAGACCTCCCAACACCAAACTTAGAGTTTGGATATGGGGGTTTGACACCAAACTTAGAGTTTCGTTGTGGTCTCCCAACACCAAACCTAGAGTTTGACTGTGGGCGCTTTGTTTGACTCTGCTTTGAGAGAAGCTTTTTATGCTTCCTCTCCATGGATGCAGAGAGAGATCCTTGAGTTGTAAACACAAGGTTGTCCTCATTTTTTTGAAGGATCAATTCTCTTCTGTCCACATCAATCACAGCTCTTGGTGTGGCTAGGAAAGGTCTTCCTAGGATGATGGATTCATCCTCATCCTTCCCAGTATCTAGGACTATGAAATCAGTAGGGATGTAAAGGCCTTCAACCTTTACTAACACGTCCTCTATTTGTCCATAAGCCTATTTTCTTGAATTGTCTGCCATCTCTAATGAGATTTTAGCAGCTTTCACCCCAAAGATTCCCAGTTTCTCTATTACAGAGAGGGGCATGAGGTTTATTCCTGAACCAAGGTCACACAGAGCCTTAAAGATCATGGTGCCTATGGTACAAGGTATTAAGAACTTTCCAGGATCCTGTTTCTTCTGAGGCAATGTCAGTTGATCCAGATCACTTAGTTCATTGGTGAACAAGGGAGGTTCATCTTCCTAAGTCTCAATACAAAATAATTTGGCTTTCAGCTTCATGATTGAACCAAGGTACTTGGTAACTTGCTCTTCAGTAACATCCTCATTCTCTTCAGAAGAGGAATACTCATTAAAGCTCATGAATGGCCTAAGGAGGTTTAATGGAATCTCTATGGTCTCTAGGTGAGCCTCAGATTCCTTTGGTTCCTCAGAGGGAAGCTCCTTATTGATCACTGGACGTCCCAGGAGGTCTTCCTCCTTGGGATTCACGTCCTCTCCTTCCTTCACAGGTTCGACCATGGTGATTAATTCAATGGCCTTGCACTCTCCTTTTGGATTTTCTTCTGTATTGCTTGGGAGAGTACTAGGAGAGATTTCAGTGATCCTTTTACTCAGCTGGGCCACTTGTGCTTCCAAATTTCTAATGGAAGACCTTGTTTCATTCATGAAACTCACTGTGGTCTTAGATAGATCAGAGACTAAGTTTGCTAAATTAGAGGTATTTTGTTCAGAGTTCTCTGTCTGTTGCTGAGTGGATGATGGAAAAGGCTTGCTATTGCTAAACCTATATCTTCCACCATTATTAAAGCCTTGTTGAGGCTTTTGTTGATCCTTCCATGAGAGATTTGGATGATTTCTCCATGATGGATTATAGGTGTTTCCATAAGTTTCACCTAAGTAATTCACATCTGCTATTGCAGGGTTCTCAGGATCATAAGCTTCTTCTTCGGAACACGCCTCTTGAGTACTGTTGGATGCAGCTTGCATTCCATTCAGACTCTAAGAAATCATATTGACTTGCTGAGTCAATATTTTATTCTGAGCCAATATGGCATTCAGAGTATCAATTTCAAGAACTCCCTTCTTCATAGGCGTCCTATTACTCACAGGATTCCTCTCAGAAGTGTACATGAACTGGTTATTAGCAACCATGTCAATGAGTTCTTGAGCTTCTGCAAGCGTTTTCTTTAGGTGAATGGATCCACCTGCAGAAGTATCCAATGACATCTTTGATAGCTCAGATAAACCATCATAGAATATATCCAGGATGGTCCATTCTGAAAGCATGTCAGAAGGACACTTTTTGGTCAGCTGCTTGTATCTTTCCCAAGCTTCATAGAGGGATTCACCTTCTTTCTGTCTGAAGGTTTGAACATCCACTCTAAGCTTGCTCAGCTTTTGAGGAGGAAAGAACTTGGCTAAGAAAGCCGTGACCAGCTTATCCCAAGAGTTCAGGCTGTCTTTGAGTTGAGAGTCCAACCACACTCTAGCTCTGTCTCTTACAGCAAAAGGGAAAAGCATGAGCCTGTAGACTTCAGGATCTACTCCATTAGTCTTAACAGTATCACATATCTGCAAGAATTCAGTTAAAAACTGAAAAGGATCTTCAAATGGAAGTCCATGAAACTTGCAATTCTGCTGCATCAGAGAAACTAATTGAGGTTTCAGCTCAAAGTTGTTTGCTCCAATGGCAGGAATGGAGATGCTTCTTCCATGTAAATTGGAATTTGGTGCAGTAAAGTCACCAAGCATTCTCCTTGCATTATTATTATTTTCGGTTGCCATCTCCTCTTCCTGTTCAAAAATTTCTGAAAGGTTCTCTCTGGATTGTTGTAATTTAGCTTCTCTTAGTTTCCTCTTCAAAGTCCTTTCAGGTTCTGGATCTGCTTCAACAAGAATATTCTTGTCCTTGCTCCTGCTCATATGACAAAGAAGAGGGCACAGAAAAAATAATAATAATAATAATAGGGATCCTTTATACCACAGTATAGAGGTCCCTGTGTGAGTAGAAGAAAAGAAGAAGAAAATCTGAACTCTGAGAGAGAGAGGGAGTTCGGATTTTTGGTGAGTGATGTGAGGAGGAGATGTTAGTGGATGAATAAATAAATAGAATAAGATGAGAGAGGGAAAATTTCGAAAATAATTTTTTTGAAAAAGAGTTAGTGATTTTTGAAAATAGTTTTTTTGAAAAAGGTTAGTAGTTTTCGAAAATTAAAATCAAAAATTAAAATAATTAGTTAATTGAAAAGAAATTTTGAAAAAGAGGGAAGATATTTTTGAAAATTAGAGAGAGAGAGAGATTTAGTTAGGTAGTTTTGAAAAAGATAAGAAACAAACAAAAAGTTAGTTAGTTAGTTGAAACAAATTTGAAAATCAATTTTGAAAAGATAAGAGAATAAGAAGTTAGAAAAGATATTTTAAAATCAAATTTTGAAAAAGATAAGATAAAGAGATACTTTTGAAAAGATATGATTTAAATTAGTTTTTAAAAAAGATTTGATTTTTAAAATCACAATTAATGACTTGATTCACAAGAAATCACAAGATATGATTCTAGAACTCAAAGTTTGAATCTTTCTTAACAAGCAAGTAACAAACTTGAAATTTTTGAATCAAAACAGTAATTGATGATGTTATTTTTGAAAATTAGGAGATAATGATAAGAAAAAGATTTTTGAAAAATATTTTAAAAATTTTCGAAAATAATTAAGAAAAGTGAAAAAGATATGATTTTTGAAAAAGAATTTGAAAGAGATAAGATTTTTAAATTGAAAATTTGATTTGACTCATAAGAAACAATTGAATTTTATGAGAGAAAAAAGGAAAGATATTTTTTGAAAAAGTCAATCTAAATTTTCGAATTTTATGAGAGAAAAAAGGAAAGATATTTTTTTTGATTTTTTGAATTCTTAATGATGAGAGAGAAAAACATGAAAATGATGCAATGCATGAAAATTTTTAGATCAAAACAATGAATGCATGCAAGAATGCTATGAATGTCAAGATGAACACCAAGAACACTTTGAAGATCATGATGAACATCAAGAGCATATTTTTTTTGAAAAATTTTATATGCAAAGAAAACATGCAAGACACCAAACTTAGAAATCTTTCATGTTTAGACTCTATGGATGCAAAAATGCACATGTAAAACAAGAAAAGATGCAAAACAAGAAAACATCAAGATCAAACAAGAAGACTTACCAAGAACAACTTGAAGATCATGAAGAACACTATGAATGCATGAATTTTTGAAAAATGCAAGATGAATATGCAATTGACACGAAACTTAAAAATTTACTCAAGACTCAAACAAGAAACATGAAATATTTTTTATTTTTATGATTTTATGATTTTTTTGTATTTTCTTTTAATTTTTTCGAAAATCATCTTGAAAAAAGAAAAATAAGGATTCCAAAATTTTTAATATGAATTCTAGGAATCTTATGCTCTTTAGTCTAAAGCTCCAATCAAAGGGTCAGGCATGGCTTAATAGCCAGCCAAGCTTTAGTATGTAACTCAGACATGACAAGCCTAACATGTCCTACAGAGGAATTAGACATGGCTTTACAGCCAGCCAGGCTTCAACATGCTTCATGAAACACTAGAATTCATTCTTAAACATTCTGAAGAAAAATATATTTTTGAAAACATTTTTATTTTAAATTTTTTTTCGAAAACAAAGGAGAAATTTTTGAAAGATTTTTTTTTTTTTTTTGAAAAATTTTTGAAAACTTTTTGAAAAGAAAACGAAAAGAAAGTTACCCAATCTGAGCAACAAGATGAACCGTCAGTTGTCCAAACTCGAACAATCCCCGGCAACGGCGCCAAAAACTTGGTGCACGAAATTGTGATCTCTGGTAATGGCTCCAAAAACTTGGTGCTCTAATCACAATTCATAATTTGTCACAACTTCGATACAACTAACCAGCAAGTGCACTGGGTCGTCCAAGTAATAAACCTTACGTGAGTAAGAGTCGATCCTACGGAGATTGTTGGTATGAAGCAAGCTATGGTCACCTTGTAAATATCAGTCAGGCGGATATAAAATAGTTATGGAGTTTTCGAAATTAAATAAGAAGTAAACATAAAATAAGGATAGAAATACTTATGTAATTCATTGGTTAGAATTTCAGATAAGCGTATAGAGATGCATTCGTTCCTTTGAACCTCTGCTTTCCTGCTGTCTTCATCCAATCAGTCTTACTCCTTTCCATGGCTGGCTTTATGTAAGGGCATCACCGTTGTCAATGGCTGCATCCCATCCTCTTGTGAAAATGGTCCAAATGCTCTGTCACAGCACGGCTAATCATCTGAGGTTCTCGATCATACTGGAATAGGATTCACCTTCCTTTTGCGTCTGTCACTACGCCCAGCACTCGCGAGTTTGAAGCTCGTCACAGTCATTCAATCCCAGAGTCCTACTCGGAATACCACAGACAAGGTTTAGACTTTCCGGACTCTCATGAATGCCGCCATCAATCTAGCTTATACCACGAAGATTCTGATTAAGAGATCCAAGAGATACTCATTCAATCTAAGGTAGAACGGAAGTGGTTGTCAGGAACGCGTTCATAAGGAATGATGATGTTTGTCACATTCATCACATTCAGGTTGAAGTGCGAATGAATATCTTAGAAGCGGAAAAAGTTGAATTGAATAGAAAAACAGTAGTACTTCGCATTAATCTTTGAGGAACAGCAGAGCTCCACACCTTAATCTATGGAGTGTAGAAACTCTACCGTTTGAAAATATATAAGTGGTGAAGGTCCAGGCATGGCCGAATGGCCAGCCCCCAAAACGAGATCACAGGATCAAAAATACAATCCAGGATGTCAAATACAATAGTAAAAAGTCCTATTTATACTAAACTAGTTACTAGGGTTTACAGAAGTAAGTAATTGATGCATAAATCCACTTCCGGGGCCCACTTGGTGTGTGCTTGGGTTGAGCTTGAATGTTACACGTGCAGAGGCTCTTTCTGGAGTTGAACGCCAGGCTGTAACGTATTTCTGGCGTTCAACTTTGGTTTGTGACGTGTTTCTGGCGTTTAACTCCAGATAGCAGCATAGAACTGGCGTTCAACGCCCTTTTACATCATCTAAACTCGGACAAATTATGGACTATTATATATTTCTGGAAAGCCCTGGATGTCTACTTTCCAACGCAATTGGAAGCGCGCCATTTTGAGTTCTGTAGCTCCAGAAAAACCACTTTGAGTGCAGGGAGGTCAGAATCCAACAACATCAGCAGTCCTTCTTCAATCTCTGAATCTGATTTTTGCTCAAGTCCCTCAATTTCAGCCAGAAAATACTTGAAATCACAGAAAAACACAGAAACTCATAGTAAAGTCCAGAAATATGAATTTAACATAAAAACTAATAAAAACATCCCTAAAAGTAACTAGATTCTACTAAAAACATACTAAAAAGAATGCCAAAAAGCGTATAAATTATCCGCTCATCAGTGTTCTTGAGTCATTAATACCGAATTTAGATTGGTGATCTAGAGTTGTTAGTTAATATTGTTTCCATTGATGCTAGTCTTTTGCTAATTCAATTAGTAAGTTGACTAGGACTTTTGCTAGTCTTTTCTCTCGTGTGAAGATAATATTGTACTTTCTTCAATTGTTGGGGTTGACTATATAAGATAAATTCTTGTTAATTATTGTATGACTAGGATAGAAAGCCTATAATCTCAATTCTTGCCATGAATGTCTCTCTTTATTATTTGCTTTATTTAGTTGTTTCCTTTACTTTGCTTGTCATTGAATTTCTTGCACCTTTACCAACCCACCCCTTGGATACTATAACCAATAACACGCATACCTCACTGCAATTCCTTGAGAAGACGACCCGAGGTTTAAATACTTCGGTTACTTTTATTGGGTTGGACTTGTGACAACCAAAACTTTTAAACTTTGATTTGAGGATCGATTATCGGTATGGGCTATGCTCATAAGAAAATTATTTAGTTAAATTCTGAACCGGTATAAATCCTCTCTATCAGTACGCACAAGGCTGTGCGTACGCACAGGTTCAAAAACTCATAGGGGTGTGCGTGCGCACAAGGCTGTGCGTGCACACACTAACCAAAAATCACAAATTCTGCAGCATTCACAGAATTCAAATTTGGTCACCGAACTTTGAATGATCATAACTTCCTCTACAAAAATCCATTTCTTACAAACTTTATATCCAGTTAAAGATTTTTCAATGAACTTTAATTTAAAGCAAATTTGAACAAATTTTCAAAACTGAGGCTGAAGTTATGTTCCGTCAAAGTTTACCAAAAATTTGTTTTCACCAAATTTGCACAAGTTCTCAATTTCCCAAATTCCCAATTTCACAACCAACACTAAACCACCATCTCATCAACTCCCAAAATATATAAGGTTTCACACTTCCCATAGAATTGGTAAAATCTCATTCAAGTGATGCAAGTATATGAACTATATGATGAATTTATGGGACATTGCTTTGAAATGAGTTTTACTTGAATTTGAGGTGAAAAGAACAACAAAGGATGAAACAGGGGAGCACAACAGAGGATAAAACAGGGGAGCACTTTGGCGTTGCGTTTCTTGCAAAGAGCGCTACCTTCTCTTGCAGCACCATACATGACCAGGATAACGCTATGCTCGCCTTCAAGAGCGCTACGTTCTTCACCCAAGAAAATTTTGCTAGCGACGCGTAGGCGTGGGTGACGCATACGCATTGAAGTGGCATTTCTGAAGGATCATGCATACGCATGGATGACGCGTACGCATGGAAGGAGCTACGTTCTTCACTCAAGAGCGTTACGTTCTTCGACCAAGAATGCCTGTGATAGTTTTTAAAAGATGGGATTAAAAGTTTGACTAGCGACGCGTACGCGTGGGTGATGCGTAGGCGTGGAAGTGTTATTTTGAAGTGCCACGCGTACGCGTGGACGACGCGTACACGTGGGAGAGCGCTCTTGGCACGAACACTACGCTCTCTTGGAGAGAGCTGGAGATGATGCACACGCATGGGTGACGCGTGCGCGAGAGAAGTGCTGAAGACAGGGATGACGCCCACGCGTGGGTGACACGTACGCGTTACAAGTGCCAAAATTCTGAATGACGCGCACGCGTGGGTGCAAGAGCACTCCGCTCTCCTGAAAAGTGCTACGTTCTCCTGGCAGCAGAATATTCAGCCAAATGGATTGTACTAACTGAAAATGTGAAAGGCCCATTTTGAGATATTGCATGTACACCAGAGGACTCACAGAAACTTTGTATAAATGGGTGGTACCTTGAATTAGAAAAGGGGGACTTTTTGGAACTTTTAGCTTCTGGAGCCTTTTGAGAATTTTTACTTTCTTTAACTTTTGTACTTCGTTTTATTTTCCAGTTTGAATTTCCGTTTTGTACCTGAGAGCTCTGAGTAGCTAACTTCCTTCTTATTGGGGGAGGGAGCTCTATTGTACTTGATGGATTAATTGCTAGTGAAATTCTTCTTCTCTTCATCTTCTTTTTGATTTGCTAGAAAGAATTTTGTTCTTGATGTTTAGTGTTCAATTATCTTGGAAAAGAGATTGAATGCAAATTGGGTTTCATGGGAGCCTTGGAAAAGGAAACATGAAACTATGCTTGAAATCCCTTCTCACATTGAGTAAATCTGGGTTTTGGGATTGGATACGGTGACATGAAATTTGCACAAATATTTGGATATATGGTGATGTGTGGTAAAATCAAGGACCAAGCTTATCTCTCTTCATGAGTAATTAGACCAAGGAATTGGCTGATTATTAAGATTTGAAAGATTGAATCACCAAGGAATTGGGGTTCAATCAATCATGATTGCCAAGAGGTCAATGAGTTGCTTGATTGAAGATGAGATGATCTGAATTTAATCCAAACAGAGCAATATCTCCCAACTCCATTGAATCTTCCCTATTCTTATCTTCCCCACTCTTTATAGCTTTCTTTAATTTCTGCTACCAACCTATTCCCTATTTACAATTCAATCATTTATGTTTTTGCCATTTACTTTCTTGCTCTTTTCTGTTTCTGCACTTTATTGCTTTCTTTTATTTTTAAGTCATTTACAATTCCTCTGTTTAGAATTCTACACTCATAATCATTCTTGATTAGCTTAACTAATTCATCCATTAATTAAAGTTGCTCAATCTATCAATCTCTGTGGGATTCGACCCCACTCCTTTTGGTGCACTTGCCAAAGAATGGATTTATTATATAGTGAGTGAATTCCGGTCATCACACAGCAGTCATGATGTTATCCTTCAAGCATCTTTGATACTTGATGCACTTCCAGCTTTCGTAGGTCTCCAGGGCACCCTAACACGCCCTAGAGAACCTACATAGCTCCTCAAATCGGTTTGTATATTCTGCCATAGACAAGAAACCCTGCTTCAGCTACATAAGTTCCATCTCCTTCACATCCCTTGCAGATTCAAGAAAGTACTTCTTATAAAAAGCCGTCAGGAATACATCCCAAGAGATGTCGGCATTCTGAAGCTGTAGCAAGCGGCATTCTCCTTGCCACTAATGCTAAGCTTCTCCCAAAAGATGATACGCAGCAAACTCTACATACTGGTTGTTCGAAACATGCTGTGCTTGTAGCACACGCTCCATGGCCTGAAACCAATTATTTGCTTCTGTAGGGTTGGTGGAACCTCTGAAAATTTGCGGATGAACCTTGAGAAAAGTAGCCAAGGTCATCGAAGCACCTCCCATGTTATCACTATTTCCTTCCATATTGTCATTTCTATTTCCAACTCCGTTTCTGTTCACAGTAGGTTGGCCTAACCTCTGCACAGCTTGTAGAGTAGCAGCAGCATTCGCCTCCATGGTATTCGCAAGGTTAGCCATTGCCGCCATGAATTCGGCATGGTTATCGGCTGGTTGCTCATTTCTACTCTCTGCTCGTGAACACATATGACCTCGTCCAAGAGTAGCCATTAGGGTTCCTGTCTACACCAAACAATCGATATCAAGGTGATCAATCTCAATATCAAAAGCCTAGTTCTTCAATTATCCCAAAAAGGCACTCACAAACAAGCATGATGCATATATCAAACAGATATCCTAATTGCATCAAAAGAAAAAGACACAGAGTATGCATTAAAGCACAATCGGTCCATCCCTCGGGCTCACGAGGACGAACCGCTCTGATACCACTAAATGTAACACCCTAATTACCATAAGTCTTACCTCACATCTTAGAGCAAAGGTTAATCAAAGGTTACAACAAGTCTAAAGCTTATACGTATAATATATAGAAGAAGTAATATATTCTAGAAGCCCGATGAAGGATACAGCTCAAAAATAAGATTTGAAAAGCACAAATGTACACACGAAGCTACAAACTTAACGCACAAAAAATAGATATAATATAACAAAATATCGGAGTATAATAATATAAAGAACTAGCCACGGCTCGCGGAGTTTAAGCCGGCTAGCTATATACAGACAATACAAAATTTTGAAAGTTAAAATAGCTGATACAAGTTTTCCTCTCAAACTAAGCCTCTAGGAAAATGTAATTACAAAAGTTGAGAGATATAAACAAAATAAGCATAAAGACTCCAAAATACATCCAGGATCCTCCGCTCTGTCACCATCAAAATAACTCACTGAGGTGGGTTGCGACGTATATCTGAAAAACAACAACAAAATATGGTATGAGAATCGGAGGTTCTCTATATGGTAATAGTGCCCAGTGATGTAAGATAACTACAACAGTAAAGCATAACTACAACAGTAAAGCATAACTTAAAACCTTAAGATATTAAAAAAGGGTAGTGTAACTTAGGGAATTTTCTAATCTAACAGTTCTCCGCTATCCCAGAGCCTTCACCAACCTATCCTCCATGCGATCCCATCGCCACCGCCTTCCGAACCTCCTCAATCCCAGTAGAAAACACAATTAATTACAATGCAAGTAAAACATAAGTATAAGTATATATATCAAGTAATTCAAATAGTCGATTAGGCATGTTATACAATTAGGCAAGCAATTCACAGTTGGCAAAGCATATAAACAGATAGAAAATGCATATGATGAATGCCTGTCCTATTGGCTGTGACATCACATTGTCAGTTCAACTACCATCCCGACACAACTCCATGAAGATGTCGCCCTTCGGAATCATAATTAGGAACCCCCGAGATATGGTACTCAGAACACGGGATCCAACCACCGTCCCTGCCGGGCGCATAGCGTCTCAACAATCTCAATTTAAAAATGTTACATCAGTGGTTTTGAAAAAAATTTATTATTTCATCATATCAATACTTTATCATTTCAAACTCCGAGTCTTCGACTCATCTCAACCACTGTCAATTCACAATTTCCTTTCCGAACTCATTAGTTCATCAACTCTCAATTCATATATCTTTCTCCCTTCTCACTCCACCAAACCCAACCTCAGTACACCAGAAACCTAAGCCTCCGTTCACAGAATTCAGATTTTGGCACCGAACTTTGAATGATCATAACTTCCTCTACAAATCCATTTCTTACAAACTTTATATCCAGTTAAAGATTTTTCAATGAACTTTAATTTAAAGCGAATTTCAACAAATTTTGAAAACTGAGGCTCAAGTTATGATCCGTCAAAGTTCACCAAAAATTCATTTTTACCAAAATTGCACAAGTTCATGCCCTGGGTCGAGCTATGCGATCCGGGTTGGATGAAGACCAGAACGACCGACCTCTTATAAGGTTGGCTCGTCACCGACCTCTTCCTAAAGAGCTCAGCCAAATCTCCATGGAGGCCCAAGTAGGCCCAAAGCAGAGGATTACAGCCCACCCGAAGGTGGCTGACCAAAAGATAAGTGATCTCACCCACAAAAGATAAGTTAAAGGTAACTAACTTATCTCAAGGCAGGTCAATCAACACTAGTATAAATACACTAGAGCACCCAGGTATAACTCACACTCTGATTCTACACAAAAATGTAATGACCCGATTTTCAATATGTCTAGATCATACGGGAAACTGAGCGCTACCAATTTGTCTTCCTAATTATTATCTATTATTTATCATATGAGCCTGATTTGTTGTTAAAAGCGTAGTTAATTTGCATGGTGTATTTTTTTATTTTTTATTTTTTTTGAAAACATTTGGATTAATAGACAAAATCATTTATAATTAATTCACAAGTATTAACAGATAAAATAGTTATAAACAATCACACATAAATACATCACAAGTAGCTAGCAACATTCAGTTATCCAGCCTTTATCAGAGTATAGACCTTTAGTTAGAACACCCCCAGATATAGCTAGATAATATCTATATACATGTATATACATACAACATCCCAGGTCTTGACCTGTTCAAGAGGTCCCTAATCTGGCACCTAGGCTAGCCTAGACTCTATACTCACCTAGTCCCTCTAAACTACTAAAGCGAGGGAAAGTACGTTCTAGGTCTTCAAAACTCAAGTCAAGTGGAACATCATCAAAAGATAGAACATCATCTGCTACTCCTCTGCACGATCAGACTTTTCCACAGGACATCTCTCTGGTACCTCATGAAGTAGCCACACAATAGGAATCTCGTACACAGGATTTAGGTTAAAGTGCGCATACGAACGGGGTGCAATGTTGGCTGGTTTCAAAGTATATACATATAATCAGAGAATGATATTCACCCTAGACTCAAAAGACTGCCTAGAGCAGAATCCCTTTTTGCGTACAATCGTCAGCGAACTACGGAAAGGAACTCTTACTTCCATCTGAAGGGGAAAGGGAGAGAGAAGGGGTAAGAACTGGGGAGTTCTTAGTAGGGTCGGGGTTATTAGTTACGTTCATTAATTCTATGTTGTTTAGCAGACTATTAGCAGAATACAAAGAAGCAGTAATTAGAAAACACAGATAAGTAGAGAAGATAGAGAAAACAGATAGCAGAACACAAACAAAAGAATACAAGAAAATAAAGCACAGAAATAGCATACGAGCAGACAAACATAAAGAAGTAGATCACACACAGAAAGGAATGCAACAGAGAATGATGTGCAGACAAGAATGATGCATGTCTAGCCCTAGCGCAGGCCATGAGCTCATGTGTCGGTTGGCCGCCCGCAATCCCGACATTTATCCGGTCACGAGTAATCCCGATTTCCCGGATACGATTTTCCGTTCCTAAATAAATGCGCATATAATAATAGCCGCTCATTTGAGACAGCCTCTGTTTACTGCAGGAAAATATATATATACTATGCTCTGCTCTAAGGAAGCGGAAAATGGCTGTAGGTAACTTAGTTTCCCTACAGAGGCTCTGGGTTGCATTAAGCAACGAATATATATTGAATATAGCTCTGGGTTGCATCAAGCAACTAATATATATATATATATATATATATAGCTCTTTATTATATTACTCTTCTCTTTATATCTCTTTATTCTGTTCTGGTTTCTCTTTTCTCTGTATCTCTTTACACTGTTTTAATTACTCTGTTCTTTCTATCTCTTTTCTCTTCTCTGATTACTCTTTTTATCTGTATTTATATTACTCTTTTTCTCTTTATCTCTTTACTTGACTCTGGTTACTCTGTTTTCTGTGTTTCTCTACTCTGCTCTGATTTCTCTGCTTAACATCTGTATTTAAAGTTTATGTAAATTTCGGTATGACTAGTTCTCCTGTCCCAAGTATAGGTTCATTGAGTCTATACTGAAACAGTTTAACTTTTCTTATAATACCTAACCCTAGTCGCGACTCAAGGACTAACTATGTTGCCCTAGTTCGTTCACTAATTTTTGTCTGTTTTTCTGTTATTAAAACCTTACAGACTTTTCTTTAGTTTTTATCTTTTCTTCAACTTTTTATCTTTCTTTTATCTTTTTCTCACTAATATGTTCTTACCACTCCCTAAGTGTTTTATGAAGGTAATTATTAGATTCTGCGCTTAAAGTTGTCTTTTTAAAGCTTTTACAGAAAACTGCCTTTTCCGCATTATTTTATTATTTTTATTAAAATATTATTTTTAATTAAATATTAGTATTTAATATTTTATTATTATTTATTATTTTATTATTAAATTTTCGAAAATTAACTTTACTTTAATCTTTAACCTTTAAATTTCACTTTTTACCACTCGTAACTTTTAATATTTCTACTTTTACCACCCTAACTTTTGGAAATTACAAAATAACCCCCCGAACACCAAAATATTTACTTCCTTGCCCTTTTATGGATAAAAAAGGTGTTCTTCATTATTCTTCACCACACTCAAAGTGTTCTTCGTGTTCTTCGTAAATTCTTCAGATTCTTTCTTTGTTTTTACCCGTTTTTCAGTCTTTTCAGCAACCGATTTTTACCATAATTCAAAATAAATTTCCAGCCACTAAAACACCATCTTTTCTACATGATTTTAACACAAATTGAAGCTCAATTTAAGCTCTAGGATTTCGTTTTCCAGCAGCCACAAGAACACACATTCATAGCTTGAATTTCCTCAAATTTCATCAAATTTTCACTAATATTTCAACAAGAATTACTCATACAAACAATCAATTTCAAGCACAGCCAAACCATATCATAATCACACAACTCAAACACAATCAATCAAGATTAAATTTGTCAATCCCTACCTGGTTTTGCTGCTCCTAATTCGGTTAAACTTTCAGGTGGTCCTTAAGCACTTTTTCCTCCTAAATCACATCAAGAACAACTTTAAATCCAAAAACTCTCAACTGACCAAATCTCACTCAGTATGTTAGGAAGAGATATCTTACCTTAAACTTGCTAGAAATTTACGTTTCTTGGCCCTCAAGTCAAGTTAAGCATGATTCCTAAGGAAGAACATTAAGAAAACACATGTTTTGCATGGGTTTCCTTGAAAACCGAATTGAAATGGGAGGGAGACAACCACACAACCATCTCACCTTATTTCCATCCTTGATAAGTTACATGGTTATGTAGAGGAAGAAGAGAGGATCATTTTGGTGAAATCGGAGTTTTGATTTGAGTTTTAGTTCAGAAGAAATCAAGCTTTGAAGATTAAGTGTTCATGAAAGTTTCTCTCTTTTCTCTCTTGTTATTTTCGGCCAAAATGATGAAATAAGACAGCCTTGGAGGTCTTGGGGGTGTAAGGTGAGTTGTGATTGGTTGGCTTGGAGGTGGATTAAAATAATATTAAAATATCTCTGGTGTACAACTATTAAAACTAGGTGTACCGGAACACTCGTAAAAACATCTCTAAAAATTATTTTCTGAGCTACTAGCATAAATGACACTAGTAACATATTATTATGAGAATAGAACATGTATAATGAGGCCTTAGCATTGCTAAATTCATCAGAGAGTGCTGGTGCTAAGCTGCACCAGTAAACCGTAAACCCGGTTAAACCGATTTTCTGTTTTTAACAAAACAGACCAGGTAACCTTATAATATCATTCAAGCATTTTATAATACTAATATAATGATAATATTATACTATTATCTCTCTCCTCTCATGAATCGAGTTCAGTTCGTCAAATAGAGACTATTTACGAAAATCAGAATCAAAACTGCCAACCGATACGGTTCAAAAACTAGGTTCTTCGCAATTGCATTATCGAGCTTGCCTCAAATGAGGTTCTAGCTTAAGGATGACATAATGATAATGAGGATTGAGATTCTTGATGATATAGCAGAGGTGTTCCCTTTACTGATCTTCCGGAGAAATCCGTACTTTTATAAAAGATCTCATGTACTCGAAAATCAGGGTTGTTACAAAAAACCTACCTAAAGCCCGTGCTAACTTAAGCATCGGAGTCTCTTGCAGGTACCACCACCCTCCGGTGACTAAGGATCAGTAGCATCTCAATATCTAGCAAGTCGGACCCAACAGCTCCGATCACAGCCGAAAATCTCATTCGAGATCGACCTTCAGTTTTAGGTAACCCTCAGAACATTGGCGCCATTGCCGGGGAACCTCGAAGTCATCCCACCATCATGGCAGACAATCCTGACAACGATCATAACTCCGGTTTGGAAGAAAGAATGCCGCATAAGACCACAGATGCTTCATCAAAGGCAACACCTCAATCCACGGGAGACAAGCAAACCCCAAATACAGAGATCTTACATGCAATCCGTGAATAGCAGGATCACCTTAAACAGCTCGAACAGAAAGCTGAATGGCAACGAGAGGCCGAGAGAGACCTCCGGACAAAAACAAGACGGCATAGAGAGCTGGAGGACAGGCTCCTAAAGCTTGAAGCCGACCTCAAAACTAAGACCAGTCGATCCAGCCGCGAAGATAGTCCCCACAAGGACCAAGACCCGTTCACAACGTAGATCATGAAAGCTGAAGTTCCAAAGGACTTCAAAGCCCCTGACATGACCCTGTACGACGGTACGTCTGCTCCAAGCCATCATCTCAGCAATTTCAGAAGTCGGATGTATCTTACGGATGCCTAAGATGCAATCCGTTATAATGCCTTCCTGACCACTTTTACCAAGATGACAATAACGTGGTTCGACAGCTTGCCACCAAGGTCAATAACAAGCTTCAATAACCTCCCCAAGAAATTCTTAGCTAGATTCTCCATCCAGAAAGACATTGCCAAGCATGCTCCAAGCCAGCTAGGGATTAAGCAAGGAGATCGGGAAAGCCTCCGCAATTACATGGAGAGATTCAATAAAGCATGCCTAGACATACAAAAGCTTCTAACAGAAGCAGCCATCATGGGTCTCATCAATGGCCTACATGAAGGACCCTTTAGTCCCTCCATATCCAAAAAGCCTCCAACATATCTCAACGAGGTTCAAGAATGGGTGGAAAATATATTAATATAGAAGAGAACTCCCGATTAGGAGAAACCTCAAAGACTGGATCCTTCTATCCACCTCGGGACAAGGATAAAGAGTCCAAGAAGAAAGAAGACCAACCTACTGAGAAACCCAGAAAGTACCACAACTACACCCCTCTTCGGGTGTCCCTTGTGGATGTTTATCAGGAGATATGCTACACTGAGAAGATCCCACCACCTCGCCCAATTAAACACAAGATAGGAGGAAGTCGGACAGAGTATTACAAATACCACCGAATCTACGGGCATCTTACCAACGAATGCTACAGAAAAATTGGCACGGGAAGGGAGACTAGATCGGTTCTTAGCCAATAGAGCAGACGAACCAAGAAAGAGAGAAAGGGATGAAGAGGTCAGACGAGTTGAACGCCCCTCTCACACCCTGAGAGACATGTTCATATGATAAACGGAGGATTCACAAGAGGAGGGATCTCTAAATCATCCCGCAAAAGACACGTTAAAGAGGTGTATTATGTCGGAGAAGGGGACAGGTCACCCGACCTCTCCACTATTACTTTCACTCAAGAAGATGCCACAGGCATCATCTCAAGGCATGATGACCCCGTGGTTATTACCATTATACTCGCTAACGCCAATCTCCATCGAACGTTGGTCGACCAAGGAAGCTCCACAGATATCCTGTTCAAACCTGCCTTCGACAAGCTCGGCCTACAAGAGAATGAACTTAGAGCATATCCAAATAGTTTGTTCAGGCTCGGAGATGCCCCAATCCAACCACTTGGGTACATCCCACTGCACACGACATTTAGGAAAGGAACATGGTCAAGAACACTAAGTATAGACTACATCGTAGTCGACGTGAGCTCGGCATACAACGCCCTCATAGGTCGGATAACGCTAAATTAGCTCGCCGCGGTAGTATTTACTCCGTACCTATGCATGAAGTTCCCGACTCCAGAAGGGATCGCCACCATAAAGGGAGACCAAAAGCTTGTGCGACGCTGTTACAATGAAAGTCAGAACCTTAAAGGCAACCCCAGACGAAAAGAAACTAATACTATAGAACTCGGCGAAATCTGAGCTCGTGACGAACTTTGCCCTCAGCCAGAAGGTGAGACCAAAGAAGTTCAAATCAGAGACACTCAAGACAAAACAACAAACATAGGGGCGAATCTAAAGGAAGACCTAAATGAGCTGCTAACAAAGCTCCTAAAGGATAATTCCGACCTCTTTGCATGGAAGGCCGCCGACATACCCGATATTGATCCCGGACTAATGTGTAATAAGTTAGCTGTATATCCTGGGTCTCCGCTAGTACAACAGAGGTGTAGGAAGCTTGGTCCAGAGACGTCGCAAGCCATAGAGGAGCAGGTACAGGCCTTGTTGGAGGCAGGGTTTATAAGGGAGTTAAAATATCCATTATGGCTAGCCAATGTAGTATTGGTCAAAAAGTCAAACAGGAAGTGGCAGATGTGCACTGATTACACCGACCTCAACAAAGCCTGCCCAAAAGATCCTTACCCACACCCGAATATAGACACACTAGTCGATGCTTCATCGGGATACAAGTACCTCTCCTTCATGGACACTTACTCGGGATACAACCAAATCTTGATGTATCAATCCGACCAGGAGAAAACCACATTCCTAACTCCAAGAGCAAACTACTGCTACGTAGTCATGCCCTTCGGACTCAAGAATGCAGGGGCTACATATCAAAGATTGATGAACAAAGTGTTCGCCAATCACATCGAAAAGCTAATGGAGGTTTATGTAGACGATATGCTGGTAAAGACACAAAGAGAGGAAACATTGTTATCCGACCTCACTGAAGTGTTCAACAGCATAAGAAAGCATGGGATGAGATTTAACCCCACAAAGTGCACCTTCGCAGTGGAAGCTGGCAAATTCCTAGGCTTCATGCTCACTCAAAGGGGATTGAAGCAAACCCGGATAAATGCCAGGCCATAATTAGCATGAAAAGCCCGACCTGTGTTAAGGAGGTCCAGCAGCTCAACGGAATACTAGCGGCTCTGTCTAGATTCTTAGATGGATCAGCATTAAGATCTTTCCCTTTCTACGCAACACTAAGGAAAGGAAAAAGGTTCAAATGGACCCCAGAATGTGAAAAAGCCTTCCAAGACTTCAAGACATTCCTGGGGCGACCGCCCATCCTAACCTAACACATGGAAAGTGAAGAACTACTAATCCTATACCTCACCGTAGGAAGTTGAACAATAGCTTTAGCCCTAGTCAAAGAGGACAAAAATTGGCAATAACCCATCTACCTCATCAATAAGGCTCTACAAGGGGCTGAACTAAACTATCAAAAGATAGAAAAGTTTGCCTACGCCCTTATACTCACTTCTCGACAACTTCGGCCATACTTTCAAGCTCACATTATCAGAGTAGGAACCAATCAACTTATAAAAAGTATTCTACATAAAACAGACGTAGCTGGAAGAATTCTACAATGGGCAGTCGAGTTGTCCGAGTTCGATCTCAGATATGAAGCACGGACAGCCATCAGGTCCTAATATCTAGCTGACTTCATTGCAGAATACACCGACACCCCAGACACCCTCACTGGCTGGAACGTTTACGTTGACGGTTCATCAAACAAAGCCGGAAGTGGAACCGGAGTAATCCTAGAAAATAATCAAGGAACTCAACTTGAGCTCTCCTTAAAGTTTAAATTTTCCACTCAAATAACCAAGCCGAGTATGAAGCCTTACTACCAGGTTTAAAGCAGGCTAGGGAGGTCGGCACTCAAAAGCTTACCATTTTCAGTGACTCATAGGTAGTCACCTCGCAAATAGAACGGAGCTACCAGGCTAAGGATCCCACCATGAAGAAATACCTAGACAAGACCAGAGAACAGCTTAGAAAATTCATGGGATATGAGATCCGACATATACCTTGGGAACAAAATGACCGAGCTAATACACTTTCGAAACTAGCCAGCACCAAACCTGGGGGCAACAATAGAAGCCTCATCCAAGAAACACTACAAAATCCGTCAACCTCGGAAGAAAAAAAGGTCTTAATCATATCAGACCAGGACCAAGGGTGGATGACTCCCATAGTTAGCTATCTCAAGTCTGAAACTCTTCCTGCAGCCAAAAAGGAGGCAAAAAGGCTAGTACGAGAAACGCAGTACTACACCATAGTGCACGATGTCCTATATAGGAGAGGAATCTCTACACCCCTCCTAAAATGCATCCCGACCTCTACTACGAGGGAAGTTCTTGAGGAAGTCTACAGTGACATGTGTGGCAATCACCTCGGGGCACGAGCTCTTTCCAAAAAGGTACTTCGAGCTGGTTTTTACTGGCTGACCTTGCAAAAGGAAGCAATAAAGTTCGTTAAAACATGCCCCCCATGTCAGAAGCACGCCAACTTTCACATAGCACCACCCGAAGAACTCATTTTTTTGTCACTTCACCCTAGCCATTCGCAAAGTGGGGGCTCGACCTCCTCAGACCTTTCCCTCAGGGATCAGGGCAAGTCAAGTTCATCATTATAGGAATAGACTATTTCACAAAATGGATCGAGGCTGAACCTTTAGCCACTACCACCGGCCAAAGAAGTCAGAAGTTCTTGTACAGAAACATTCTCACAAGGTTTGGGGTCCCGTACTCCATTACCACTGACAATGGCACTCAGTTCACCGACACGGGCTTCAAAAACCTGGTAGCCAATTTGAAAATCAAGCACTAGTTCACCTCGGTAGAGCACCCACAAGCCAATGGACAGGCGGAAGCTGCCAATAAAGTCATACTGGGCAGGTTAAAGTGGAGACTACTGGAGGCAAACGGAGCTTGGGCCGAAGAGCTCCCGCAATTCCTATGGGCATACCGGACAGCACCATACTCAACCACCGGAGAATCACCATTCCGACTTGCTTACGAAATAGAGGCCATGATTCCCATGGAAGTAGAAGAAGGATCCCTAGAGTGATCCTCTACAATAAAGACACCAACTCCCAAGCTCAACAGGAAGAGCTCGACCTACTTCCAGAAGTCCGAGAAAGAGTTTGGATCAGAGAGGAAGCCCTTAGCATTGAATGGCTCTGAGGTATTTGATAAACCCCAATTTTGTGGTTTATCTTGTGCTTATTTTGGGGGATTTTATCACCTTTTCTCACATTTATTCAATGAAATAGCATGGTTTTGCAATTCTCCCTTGATTTGCGCTTAAATGTGAAAACATGCTTTTTAGGCCCTAAAATTGGTGATTTTAATTCACTTTAATTCCATTCGATGCCTTGATGTGTTCGTTGAGTGATTTTAGGTTCATAAGGCAAGTATTGGATGGAAGAAGAAAGGAGAAAAGCATGCAAAGTGGGAGAACTCATGAAGAAATGAAGGAACCGTAAAGCTGTCAAGCCTGACCTCTTCACACTCAATTGACCATAACTTGAGCTAAAGAGGTTCAAATGTGGCGGTTCCAGTTCTGTTAGAAAGCTAACCTTCGAGGCTTCGAAACGATATAAAATTTGCCATATGTTGCTTCGCCTTTAGGGGCATGCACGCGCCATGTATGCATGCGCGCCGATGCTGCTCGTGGCCCACTAAAGTGAAATCGCCCCCAGCAATTTCTGAAGCATTTTGGGCCCAATCCAACCCATTTTTGATGCTATTGAACCGAAGGATTGAGGGGGGAATGAACCAAGTAGTCATAGTTTAGTTTTAATCATGTTTTAGGCTAGAATTCTAGAGAGAGAAGCTCTCCATTCTCTCTAGAATTTAGGGTAGTTTAGGTTTAATTTTCTCAAATTCATCTTTCAATTCTTGTTTTGATTTTAATTCTCTCTATGTTTTAGTGTTCTATTGTCTTAATCTTCTTAGTTTCTCTTGTTAATTTCTTATTTTACTCTCTTTTATGTTGATGAACATTGTTGGATCTAATTTCCTTTTAATGCAATTTCATGTTTCTGTGTTTCTTTTATGTTGATCTTGCTTGCTATTATGGATTTCTTGCTTATGATAGTTATGGGTTTCATTAATTCTAGCATTTTGTGATGTTTACTTTTCTTGCACTCTAGGTGTTTGTTAAACTGTTTCCTTTAGTTTTTGAGTAGTTCTCTTGACTTTTGGCCTAGGCTAAGGGAATTGAGTGATCTTGAGTCATTGGGTCTCATTGAATTGGTGATTTGAATTGCTCACCTTTCCCAATGATGATTGGGGCAAAACCCAATAGTAATCAAGTGCTAGAGTGTACCTAAACACCCAAAATCACAAAATTTTACTCAACACAAAATCCAAAAACTCGAAATTCTTAGGGCAGGAAATTGGACAGAGGATTTCGATAAACTTGCCACAAGGCTCAGCTAGAAATAATGGGCTCGGCAAGAGCTTTGCATAGCCACTGACGGCACGTAAATCGGAGCATCGTAGCTCGAGATACAAGCGAAAGAAGTTGTATGTAAATAGTGCTCTCTCTCTTCTCCTTCTCCTCTGAATGCAGCTGTGTTTTGTGTTTGTGGGGGAGTGAATGAGTGCTGATGAGTTCATTTAAGCTTATATATATGTTGGGCTTGGGCCCAACTTGGGCCCAGTCCAACCTGTTAGCGTTTTTAGCCCGTTTGGCCCAACTTTGGGCCAAACCTTTAAAATTTATGCCCAGTATTCAATTTTTAATATTTTCCTAAGGTTTTCAACTATTTTTAATTTGTTCTCGCACCGTACCAGACAAACATAAACCGGTTCGACCGGTTTGGCTGCCGGTTCACTGTTTTACTCGGTTTTTCACAGAAAATACATTTTCTAACTCAGAAAAATCTACTGAGTCCAAAAATCATATTTAAATCCTCTAATTCTCATTCTAAATTTTCGAATCCTATTTTGGGCAATATTAATTATTTACTTATACGATTAATTAGTCTCAGTTCTTACATGAAGTATGTCAAACATGACATCTATAAGTACTTGCAGGCGTTGATTCTCCAACTGAAGCATGTGACCCCTTATCGTGGAAGCCATTCCATATTTACAGGTGTCCCCGCACAATCATTCACATAGAAAGCCCAATCCTTTGGCACCATAACCAAACTATCGTCACCCTCTCGTGACCTCATAATCACACGTGCCTATTTATCTTTAATTCAGTTTTTTGATTATCAACATAAATAAATCAAATTATCTTCACACTATTCTCTCATCCTTCACTAAATATTTTATAGAAAAGAATCATAAGGTTCTTTAATTAAGTTGGTGTTCTGTAAGGCCTTAAGATTACTCTATTATTTATTGAATTATATTCCGACTTAACTCAGCAACCTTTGTCTGAGTTTGACTTCTAATGCCATAACCTTTGTAAGCAACCTCTGTGTTACAGGTGCGACTCTCTTGAGCCGATGTACGCAAACATAATATCCGTAAGCAACCTCGATCTTACAGGTGAGGCTCTCTCTGGCCAACGTACGTATTGATAACCTCTATAAGAAACCTTTGTCTTACAGGTGTGACTCTCTTGAGCCGATGTACGCAAACAAAACCTCTGTAAGAAACCTCGATCTTAGAGGTGAGGCTCTCTCTGGCCAATGTATATACTGATAACCTCTGTAAGCAACCTCTGTCTTATAAGTGCAACCATCTCCTGGATTGGCCGATGTATCTCTAGAAAGCAAATCTCGGTGGACTCACCACCATATCTCTGCTTATCTTGTTTTCTTTTTGTTCTTTCATTCTTTTCTTTCTTATCATTCCCTAATATAAATTATCTTTGCAATATTCCCTCGTCTTTCCTTATGTGTTTTATGGAAACAGAATCGAAGATTCTTAATTTAGATTTGTCTTTCTAAATCTTTTAGGACAGTTCTCTGCATACCCTTTTAGTATATCATAAAGATAATAATATCTTTTAAATAAAATACTAATATATAATATATTTCATAAATACATTGATAATAATCTTAATAAATTAATAACAATAATAATGATTTTTTTCGTTACCTAAAAACTTATTAACTTTAATTTTATTATTAATCTTTTATAAATTATTCTGTATCTTTGAGCTTTCTAAAATATTTATATTTTTTACCCTAAAATATTTTATAATTTATTAAAATATTCTTACATATAATATAATTACCAAAATAACCTTGCATCTTTTATAAAATACCTATTTCATTGATGAACTTCTTAATTATTACCCAAAATGCCCTAAAACGTATATAATTATAAAACTAACTTCAGGTTTTTATTAAATTACTATTTCAATATCAAATATAAGTTTTGTTTCCATGATTATAGCTTTACCAAAGGACCGAACCCCATTCCCAAAATTCTTCAAGTTTTCTTCTTGATTTTTAAGTCTATTTTTGAGCTTTACAGTTTTGTCCAAAATGTCTATAGGTAAGGTGTGGAACTTCTATCCCTTGTGAATGTTTTATTTTTATAAGGATAGGTATTAAAATTGTGGCAATATATGAAATTGTGTGGTGTTAGATTGAATTTTTATGAAATTAGAGTCAAAATGGTGAATTAGAACAAAGTTGTGGCGGATGCAAGCTGGTTAAGTTGATGTGAAGACCTTGAGGCTTGTAGAGAAGAGAATTTGTGGCATTTGTGGCTTAGGGAGGAATCAGCCAAGGTATGATTTTGGTTTCTCGTAGTTAATTTATAATGTTACGTGAAAACTTAGGTTAGTTATCTTAGGATAGTATTGAATGTTTGAATGGTTGAATTTATTGGGATTAATGTATGTGTAAGTATGAAATGAGTATGATGTTGAATTTCATAGTGAAGTGGTTAAATTTAATGCCATAGTTATTTATGCACATATATACGATGATTTTGATGTTGAGTTGATAATGAAATATTGGTATCCTTGGGTAACAAAATAATTGAGAATTTATGGAATAGTGTTTGGCGATCATGAGAAGGCTTGAGATGGATTTGGTTAAGATTTGGTTGGTTGTTAAATTGAAATGTTTGGAAAACTTGAGGTTTGAGTTTTTGGTAAAAATATAATTTTTGACCAACTTTGGTGGGCCAAAACACAACTTCCAAACCCCCAAATTTTGTGAAACTTAGTTTGAATGAAAATTATATCCGTGAAGTTTTATAAAGTTCGAAGAGTGAACTAAAAACGATTTAACAAAAAAGTTATGCGTGTTTAAAGTTTGGATTTAAAAACACAATTTTGCAAAAAACCAAAATTTCTGGTGGCGTGCGTACACACATTGTCGTGCACATGCACAAACCAGAGCGCTGATGAGACACGTGCATACGCATGAGGGGGTATGCGTACGCACACCCTGGGGATTTTGTAAGTTGTACGTATATACACTATGATGCGTATGCACACGAAGGGAAGTTCGTCTGGTGCGTGCGTACGCACGACGCCCTATTTTTTACTAAAACCTTGTTTTTAACTGTTCGACCTTCCCAGCAACCTTGTAACCCTCCGAAACCACCGTTTTGTTACAAATTCACAATTCTTGAACTATCAACCATTCTTCTGATTTTTCCAAACCTCTGAAATTCTGTTTAAGGTCCAATAACTAGGTTTTAGGCTACAGAGTAAGGGTAAGTATGTTAAGGAAGGTAGAATTAGTATTGAAGGAGATTTGAGAAGTGAATGATTAACATGATGAGATATTAAAAGTGATGAATGAGACAAAATTGAGAATGATGAGGTTTGATTTGTGACTGTGAATGGAAAGTTTATTGATTGCCTAGCAAGAATGGTGGCATAGTTTTGCTTGCTCAATGCGTGATAGATGTGGAAAAGGTGGAAAGACACACTCCTTCGTATTATTTTTTCCCACATTTTTCTCTGATTGCAAGGTAGAAAGGCATACTCCTTCTATGTGGAAAGGCACATTCCTTCATGATATCTCTAGGAGAAGGTGGAAAGGCACTCTCCTTTGTTTATGATTCTCTTGGGGATGTACAACCTAGAGACAATATCCGAGTTAGCTATCAGGTGTGTTGGGTTCTGGCAGTTTAACCAACACGTAAGCTCATAGCTGGTAGGATTAGGCACTTCTCATATGCATTTGAATGTTTTGTATGAGTTTGCCTCTATTTTGGCTTGCCTAATTGCTTATCTGTAGTTAATTGCTATCTGATCTGTTTGTAGTAACTACTATTTATTCCTGTGCTTTCTTTGTCTATTTTGTATGTGTTTATTTTCTGAGAGACCCTAATAAACCCATATTTTATGATATATTTTGTGCTTAATCTGAGTGATTTATTCAATCCTTCACCCACTTATTCATATTAATTGCATGGTTTTACTTTCCCTTCCTTATTATGTGATGTATGTGAAAAACATATTTTCTATGCTTTAAAATTAATTATTTTAATTACCTTTATTTTCATTCGATGCCGTGATTAGTGTGTTGAGTAGTTTCAGATCTTCTAAGGCAGGAATGACTTAAAGGATGGAAAGGAAACATAAAAAATGGAAGGAAAGCACAAAACGGAGTTTTTAGAGAAACTGGCATCCACGCGATCCCATGGGCGACGCCGACGCATGCCAGCGCGAAGAAGCAGCGACGTGGCCGCATGACTGACGCGACCGCATGCCTTAAACAGAGCACATATGACGCGGCCGCATGACTGACGCGATCGCGTGAAGGAAAACTCCGAATGACACGACTACGAATTCTGAAGCCCTTTTTGGCCCAAATCCAAGTCCAGAAGGCATAGACCAGAGGTTATGAAGTGGGGGAATGCATCCATTAAGGGAGAGTCTCAACTTTTAGTTAGTTTTCATGATTTAGATTTAGTTTTGAGAGAGGTTCTCTCCTCTCTCTTAGGATTAGGATTTAGGATTTCTCTTAGTTTTAGGAGTGACTCTCGATCCCAGGTTCAATGTTCCTTTACTTTAAGCTTCCTTTTCACTTTTTATTCATTCCATTACTTTAGTTGATTATTTGATGTTGCAATTTGATTTATGAATTCTTCCATGTTACAGATTACTCTTTTGAATTAATGTTATTTGAGGTATTTCAGTTTAATATTGCTTTCTTTTATTTACATTATTGTTATTCCCATCTGAAGACATTTTTATTCCAGCAGATTTACTTTTCTCCTTTTGGTCTTGGTTAAGAAATCAGTAACTCAGGAGTTATCAAAGTCAAACACGATTGATAATTGTTAGCTTTGTTAATTAAATTGAACATCAATAATCCCAATCTTTTCTTAGGAAATAAATAGGATTTGAAGATCAAACCAATTAATCCCTTGACCTTCCTTTATCTTAGTAAAGTTTAACAAAGTGGAATTAAGATTCAATTCTCATCAACATTGATAAGGATAACTAGGATAGGACCTATAATTTCTCATACCTTGCCAAAAGTTTATTTACAGTCATTTATTTATTTTACTTTCCATTTAAATTACTTGTTCTTCATTTACTTTAATTGTTGATTAAATCATTCCCTCCTCATTCTCAAAACCCCAATTTACAATCTCCATAACCAATAATAAGAACATACTTCCCTGCAGTTCCTTGAGAAGACGACCCAAGGTTTGAATACTTTGGTTATCAATTTATTTAGGGGTTTGTTACTTGTGACAACCAAAACATTTTTACGAAGGGATTTTTGTTGGTTTAGAGACTATATCTACAACACGACTGTTTTTATAAAATTCTTTACTGGCAAAAATCCTAACGTCAGACCCCTCATGTGGTGGAGGTGTGATGAGGGTTGTTTTATATATAGTGGTTGTGAGATTTAAAGGAAACGGGAAGTGAATAGTTAGATTAGAGTTAGAATTCCTTAGATAGAATATCGAGATTTCTGGTTTAGAATAAATTTTAAGTTTGATTTGAGTGTCGGAGTTCTAGAAATGCCTTTGCCTTTCTTGGGACCTTATATATTATCTTTGTAGGCACATTTACTATGCCGAGAACCCTCGGTTCTCATTCCATACATATTCTACTATTTTTAAGATGTAGGTCGAGAGGCACCTTGTTGAGGATTCTGGAATCTCTTGGAAGCGAAGAACTCGGTTAGGGCGGCTAAAGAGTTAGAGCTGATGCAACCGAAGCAAGGCTCAACGACTGTAGCTGAAAGCATCAACAAGTTTCAGGAGCTATGTCAATTTTTGAGAGTTTGCCAAGGTGTTCTAGAAGGCTATGAGGAGTAAATATGTATCAAATATGAGGGTGGACTCCGAGATGACATTATGAGCTTTGTGGTCCTAATGTAGAATAAAAGCTTTCCTGAGCTAGTTAACAAGAGCTGACTAGTGGATGAGTGCTTGAGAAAGATTGTGATGGCAAGGAATGATCGTTCGAAATTCCGTGAGAAGGATCAAGGCAAAAATTTAGCACCAAGGGGACAGAACTCAAGAGAAATGGGTGCTACTGTACTGATAAGCAGCGCAAGAATGGGCTAGGTTTGTGTTACCGTTGTAGGTTACCAGGGCATCTGGTTAGGGACTATCCCAGTCCATGTGGAAGGAATCAGGATAAAGATCGATCGCAACAGCAGGGTTGAGGTAATTGTAGTATATGATTTTGGAACACTGCATTTATTCTTAGTTAATGACAAGAATAACAATTTAAGACTGAAAACGTCAAGCATAGTGTTAAACTTAGAACCAAACTGAATTTTGCCGAGTAGGGTATTATCGTTAGATCATGCAGAGTTTAAGGATATTTAAGTTGGTGTGGGGCAAATAATCAAATTCTTAACAAAAAATGAATCAAAGTACGGCAGTGAAAGCGCGGTGTTGTGAAGACATTAGGACTACTAGGATGAGGAGGAGGAGCGCGAGAGACAAGGCGTTGTGGAGATTGGCAAAAGGTCGGGGAAACTGTGAGTTGAGTTAAAAGAGAACTACTCTCATCTACTTTTGTGGGGATTGATATTTTCGATGGTGAAATTTTTTATTAGGTTGGTAGAATATATACTTCGGTAATTAATATTTAAAATATGAATCTTGACACTAATTTTAAGGATTTTAGTCCAAAATCAGGCCAACAGGCCGAACCAATTAAATTGGGCCTATATTGGGCCCAAAGCCTAACATATATAAGGCAAAAACAGCCTTCTTCTCCTTCATTTCCTTTATTTCATGCTGAGAAGAAGAGAGATTGGGGGGGGGGGGGGGAAGAACCCTAGCCAACTCCACTTCCAAATTCAACCCATCATAACTTTCAATCTGCAACTCCAATTGATAAGCCGTCAACGGCCATGCATTTATCTCAGAATTCTCTTCAAAACCATCTAAACAAAGTGGTAAGAAATTGACAATTTTTCAATTTTGAAAATTTTGGATTTTGGTATTGAGGAATTATGTAAATTTGATCATTTCGGTGAACTCTAGCAACGCGTAATCACCGGATTTTATCCCAAATGTCCATAGGTAAGCTGAGGAACTTATATCCCTTGTGAATTTTTGATTTTATAAGGTTAGGTAATGAAATTGTGGCTATGTATGAAATTGTGTGGTGTTAGATTAAATTCATATGAAATTAGAGTCAAAGTGGTGAACTGGAACAAAGTTGTGGTGGATGCAAGCTGGTTGAGTTGATGTGAAGACCTTAAGGCTTGTGGAGAAGAGAATTTGTGGCGTTTGTGGGTTAGAGAGGAATTGGCTAAGGTATGTGTTCATACCCTGGGTCGAGCTATCCGACCCACGCTGACTGAAGACAAAGCGACCGACCTTTTCAGGTCAAGTCCTCCGACCTCTTCTTTAAAGAGTTCGGCCAAATCGTCATAAGAAGCCCAAGCAGGCCCAAACAAAGGGACACAACCCAATCTAAAGGCAGCTAAAGCCTAGAAAGATAAATGCGGTTCCCCTTAGAGATAAGATGACTTCACTTAAAGATAAGATAAGATAACTAACTTATCTTATCTAGAAAGGTCAGTCCACACTACAATAAATACACTTGAGCACCCATGTATAACTCATACTCTAAGTTTACACAAAATACCTGCTAAAAGCCAGTTACATCAGGTCAGACACGTCATCTCTGGCCACCATAGCAGTTCTCATCCGAGATCGACCTTCAGTTTTAGGTAACCATCAGAACATTGGCGCTGTTTGCCGGAGAACCTGGAAGTCATTCCATTATCATGGCGGACAACCTTGACAACGACCACTACTCTGATTTGGAAAATAGAATGCTGCATAAGAACGCGAACATCAGACTAAAAGATACGTCTCAACCAAACAGAGATAAGCATTCACTAAATATAGAAATTCTGGATGCCCTACAAGCTTAAGAGGAACGTCTTAAACAACCCAAAAAAGAAGCCGAACACCAGCGCAAAGCCGAGAGGAACCTCCGGAGAGAAACTAGACGACACCGAGAGCTGGAAGACAAGCTCCTAAAGCTCGAGGCTGATCTCAAAGTTAAAACAGTTCAATCCAATCGCGATGACAACTCCCACAGAGATCAAGACCCATTCACCAATGAAATCATGAAAGATAAAATCCCAAAGGACTTCAAAGCTCCTGATATGATCTTATACGATGGCACATCGGACCTAAGCCATCATCTCAGCAACTTCAGAAGCATAATGTACCTCACTGACGCCTCAGATGCCATTCGATGAAAGGGCTTCCTGACTACTGAAGAGACAAACTTTTGCGTGGTCTAGAATTCAGAATAAATTCCCGTTGCAAGTATAGGTTCTAAACCAACAAAAGTCCTTTCTTACAAACGTTTTGGTTGTCACAAGTAACAAACTCCTTTTAAATTGATAGCTGAAGTATTTAAACCTCGAGTCGTCTTCTCAAGGAAATGCAGGGAGGTATGTTCTTATTATTAGTTATGAGTTTTGTAAATTGGGGGTTTTGAAAGTAAAGAACAAGTAATTTAAATGACAAATAAAATAAATAAATAACTATAAAATAAACTCTTGGCAAGGTATGAGAAATTGGAAGTCTTATCCTAGTTATCCTTATCAATGGTGATGAGAATTGAGTTTTAATCCCACTTAGTTAGCCTTTACTAAAGCAAAGGAAGGTCAAGTGGATCAATTAGTTTGGTCCTCAGGTCCCAGTCAATTCCTAAGAAAGGGCTGGAAATATTGAAGTTCAATTCAATTAGCAAAGACAACAATTATCAATCACGTTGAGTTTGATAACTCATGAGTTACCAATTACTTAATGATGAGCGGATAATTTATACGCTTTTTGGCATTGTTTTTAGTATGTTTTTAGTAGAATCTAGTCACTTTTAGGGATGTTTTATTTAGTTTTTATGCTAAATTCACATTTCTGGACTTTACTATGAGTTTGTGTATTTTTCTGTGATTTCAGGTATTTTCTGACTGAAATTGAGGGACTTGAGCAAAAATCAGATTCAGAGGTTGAAGAAGGATTGCTGATGTTGTTGGATTCTGACCTCCCTACACTCAAAGTGGATTTTCTGGAGCTACAAAACTCAAAATGGCATGCTTCCAATTGCGTTGGAAAGTAGACATCCAGGGATTTCCAGCAATATATAATAGTCCATACTTTGGCCGAGTTTAGATGACGTAAAAGGGCGTTGAACGCCAGTTCTACGCTGCTGTCTGGAGTTAAATGCCAGAAACACGTCACGAACCAGAGTTGAACGCCAGAAATACGTTACAACCTGGTGTTCAACTCTAGAAAGAGCCTCTGCACGTGGAAAGCTAAAGCTCAGCCCAAGCACACACCAAGTGGGCCCCGGAAGTGGATTTATGCATCAATTACTTATCTCTGTAAACCCTAGTAACTAGTTTAGTATAAATAGGACGTTTTACTGTTGTATTTTCATCTTTTGATCATCTTGGGACGTTTGGTTCTTAGAACATGAGGGCTGGCCATTCAGCCATGCCTGAACCTTTCACTTATGTATTTTCAAACGGTAGAGTTTCTGCACTCCATAGATTAAGGTGTGGAGCTCTGCTGTTTCTCATGAATTAATGCAAAGTACTACTGTTTCTCTATTCAATTCAACTTATTCCGCTTCTAAGATATTTATTCGCACTTCAACCTGAATGTGATGAACGTGACAATCATCATCATTCCCTATGAATGCGTGACTGACAACCACTTCCGTTCCACCTTCGATTGAATGAGTATCTCTTGGATCTCTTAATCAGAATCTTCGTGGTGTAAGCTAGATTGATGGCGGCATTCATGAGAATCCGGAAAGTCTAAACCTTGTCTGTGGTATTCCGAGTAGGATATTCTGGGATTGAATGACTGTGACGAACTTCAAACTCGCGAGTGCTGGGCGTAGTGACAGACGCAAAAGGAGGGTGAATCCTATTCCGGTATAATCGAGAACCTCAGATGATTAGCCGTGCTATGACAGAGCATTTGGACCATTTTCACAAGAGGATAGGATGCAGCCATTGACCACGGTGATGCCTCCAGACGATTAGAAATGCAGTGACAGCACATCGAACCATTTTCTAGAGAGGATGAAAAGTAGCCAGTGACAATGGTGATGTCCTTACATAAAGCCAGCCATGGAAAGGAGTAGGACTGATTGGATGAAGACAGCAGGAAAGCAGAAGTTCAGAGTGACGAAAGCATCTCTATACCTTTATCTGAAATTCTCACCAATGAATTACATAAGTATTTCTATCTTTATTTTCTGTTCAATTAGTATTAATTTCGAAAACTCCATAATCAATTATTATCCGCCTGACTGAGATTTACAAGGTGACCATAGCTTGCTTTATACCAACAATCTCCGTGGGATCGACCCTTACTCACGTAAGGTTTATTACTTGGACGACCCAGTGCACTTGCTGGTTAGTTGTATCGAAGTTGTGAATGAAAAATAATTTATTAAGACGTGCGTACAGAGTTTTTAGTGCCGTTGCCTGAGATCACAATTTCGTGCACCAAGTTTTTGGCGCCGTTGCCGGGGATTGTTCGAGTTTGAACAACTGACGGTTCATCTTGTTGCTCAGATTGGGTAATTTTCTTTTTGTTTTATTTTCAAAAATTTTTCAAAAACCTTTCAAAAATTTCTCATCTGTTTTCAAAAAAAAATAAATAAATCTTTTCAAAAATATATTTTTCTTCAGAATTTTTAAGGATGAATTCTAGTGTTTCATGATGATTTGTTGAATCCTGGCTGGCTGTAAGCCATGTCTAATCTTTTGGACTGGGGTTTCAACTTATCATGACAAGAGCTTGTTGATCCTCACATACTTAGTTGCTCTATACATGGAAAGTATCAATACATGCTAAAGCTTGACTGGCTATTAAGCCATGTCAAACCCTCAGATTGGAGCTTTAGACTAAAGAGTACAAGATTCCTGGAATTCATATTAAAAATTTTGGAATCCTTATTTTTCTTTTTCAAATAATTTTTGAAAAATCCAAAAAAAATTCACAAAATCATAAAAATCAAAAATATTTTGTGTTTCTTGTTTGAGTCTTGAGTCAAATTGTAAGTTTGGTGTCATTTGCATATTCATCTTGCATTTTTCGAAAATTCATGCATTCATAGTGTTCTTCATGATCTTCAAGTTGTTCTTGGTAAGTCTTCTTGTTTGATCTTGATTTTTTTCTTGTTTTGCATCTTTTATTGTTTTACATGTGCATTTTTGCATCCATAGAGTCTAAACATGAAAAATTTTTAAGTTTGGTGTCTTGCATGTTTTCTTTGCATTAAAAATTTTTCAAAAATAAGTTCTTGATGTTCATCTTGACATTCAAAGTGTTCTTGGTGTTCATCTTGACATTCATAGCATTCTTGCATGCATTCATTGTTTTGATCCAAAATTTTCATGCATTGAGTATTTTTCATGTTTTTCCCTCTCATCATTAAAAATTTAAAAATAAAAAAAATATCTTTCCCTTTTTCACTCATAAATTTCAAAAATTAGAATTGGCTTTTTAAAAAATTTTTAAAATCTAGTTGTTTTTATGAGTCAAATCAAATTTTCAATTTAAAAATCTTATCTTTTTCAAAATCTTTTTCAAAAATCAATTCTTTTTCATTTTTCTTATCTATTTTCGAAAATTTCAAAAAAATATTTTTCAAAAATATTTTTCTTAATTTTACATCATATTTTCGAAAATAACATCATCAATTAATGTTTTTATTCAAAAATTTCAAGTTTGTTACTTGCTTGTTAAGAAAGATTCAAACTTTGAGTTCTAGAATCATATCTTGTGATTTCTTGTGAATCAAGTCATTAATTGTGATTTTAAAAATCAAATCTTTTTTAAAACTAATTTCAATCATATCTTTTCAAAAATATCTCCTAATCTTATGTTTTTCAAAATTTGATTTTAAAATATCCTTTCTAACTTCTTATCTTCTTATCTTTTCAAAATTGCTTTTCAAATTTGTTTCAACTAACTAACTAACTTTTTGTTTGTTTCTTATCTTTTTCAAAACTACCTAACTCTCTCTCTCTCTCTCTAATTTTCGAAAATATCTTCCCTCTATTTTTTTCTAAATTTCTTTTTAATTAACTAATTATTTTAATTTTTGATTTTAATTTTCGAAAAATTACTAACCTTTTTCAAAAACTATTTTCGAAAATCACTAACTCTTTTTCAAATATAATTTTCGAAAATTCTCCTTCTCCCTCATCTCCTTCTATTTATTTATTCATCTACTAACACCTCTCTTCATGCCACATCTCTGCTCTCCTTACCCTTGTGTTTCTTTCTTTACATTACATTCTTTTCTTCTTCTACTCACACAGGGGAACCTTTATACCTGTGGTAAAAAAGATCCCTATTATTATTTTTCTGTCCCTCTTTTTCATATGAGCAGGAGCAAGGACAAGAACATTCTTGTTGAAGCAGATCCAGAACCTAAAAGGACTCTGAAGAAGAAACTAAGAGAAGCTAAATTACAACAATCCAGCAAGCACCTTTCAGAAATTTTCGAACAAGAAGAGGAGATGGCAGCCGAAAATAATAATAATGCAAGGAGGATGCTTGGTGACTTTACTGCACCTAATTCCAATTTACATGGAAGAAGCATCTCCATTTCTGCCATTGGAGCAAACAATTTTGAGCTTAAACCTCAATTAGTTTCTCTGATGCAGCAGAACTGCAAGTTTCATGGACTTCCATCTGAAGTTCCTTTTCAGTTCTTAACTGAATTCTTGCAGATATGTGATACTGTTAAGACTAATGGAGTAGATCCTGAAGTCTACAGGCTCATGCTTTTCCCTTTTGCTGTGAGAGACAGAGCTAGAATATGGTTGGACTCTCAACCTAAAGATAGCCTGAACTCTTGGGATAAGCTGGTCAAGGCTTTCCTAGCCAAGTTCTTTCCTCCTCAAAAGCTGAGTAAGCTTAGAGTGGATGTTCAAACCTTCAGACAGAAAGAAGGTGAATCCCTCTATGAAGCTTGGGAGAGATACAAAGAACTGACCAAAAAGTGTCCTTCTGACATGCTTTCAGAATGGACCATCCTGGATATATTCTATGATGGTCTATCTGAATTGGCTAAAATGTCATTGGATACCTCTGCAGGTGGATCCATTCACCTAAAGAAAACGCCCGCAGAAACTCAAGAACTCATTGACATGGTTGCTAATAACCAGTTCATATACACTTCTGAGAGGAATCCTGTGAGTAATGGGACGCCTATGAAGAAGGGAGTTCTTGAAATTGATACTCTGAATGCCATATTGGCTCAGAACAAAATATTGATTCAGCAAGTCAATATGATTTCTCAGAGTCTGAATGGAATGCAAGCTGCGTCCAACAGTACTCAAGAGGCAGCTTCTGAAGAAGAAGCTTATGATCCTGAGAACCCTGCAATAGCAGAGGTAAATTACTTGGGTGAACCTTATGGAAACACCTATAACTCATCATGGAGAAATCACCCAAATCTCTCATGGAAGGATCAACAAAAGCCTCAACAAGGCTTTAATAATGGTGGAAGAAACAGGTTTAGCAATAGCAAGCCGTTTCCATCATCCACTCAGCAACAGACAGAGAATTCTGAGCAGAATCCATCTAGCTTAGCAAATTTAGTCTCTGATCTATCTAAGGCCATTGTAAGTTTCATGAATGAAACAAGGTCCTCCATTAGAAATTTGGAGGCACAAGTGGGCCAGCTGAGTAAAAGGATCACTGAAATCCCTCCTAGTACTCTCCCAAGCAATACAGAAGAAAATCCAAAAGGAGAGTGCAAGGCCATTGACATAGTCAACGCGGCCGAACCTGGAGAGGAAGGGGAGGACGTAAATCCCAGTGAGGAAGACCTCCTGGGACGTCCACTGATCAATAAGGAGTTTCCCTTTGAGGAACCAAAGGAATCTGAGGCTCATCTAAAGACCATAGAGATTCCATTAAACCTCCTTATGCCATTCATGAGCTCTGATGAGTATTCCTCTTCTGAAGAGAATGAGGATGTTACTGAAGAGCAAGTTACCAAGTACCTTGGTGCAATCATGAAGCTGAATGCCAAATTATTTGGTATTGAGACTTGGGAAGATGAACCTCCCTTGTTCACCAATGAACTAAGCGATCTGGATCAACTGACATTGCTTCAGAAGAAACAAGATCCTGGAAAGTTCGTAATACCTTGTACCATAGGCAACATGATCTTTGAAAAGGCTCTGTGTGACCTTGGTTCAGGGATAAACCTCATGCCCCTCTCTGTAATAGAGAAACTGGGAATCTTTTAGGTGCAAGCTACTAAAATCTCATTAGAGATGGCAGACAATTCAAGAAAACAGGCTTATGGACAAGTAGAGGACGTGTTAGTAAAGGTTGAAGGCCTTTACATCCCTGCTGATTTCATAATCCTTGATACTGGGAAGGATGAGGATGAATCCATCATCCTTGGAAGACCTTTCCTAGCCACAGCAAGAGCTGTGATTGATGTTGACAGAGGTGAATTAGTCCTTCAATTGAATGAGGACTCCCTTGTGTTTACAACTCAAGGTTTCCCTTCTGTAAACATGGAAAAGAGGCACAGTAAGCTTCTCTCAAAACAGAGTCAACCAGAGCCCCCACAGTCAAACTCTAAGTTTGGTGTTGGGAGGCCACAACCAAACTCTAAGTTTGGTGTTGAACTCCCATATCCAAACTCTAAGTTTGGTGTTGGGAAGTCTCAACAATGCTCTGAACATCTGTGAGGCTCCATGAGAGCCCACTCTCAAGCTATTGACATTAAAGAAGCACTTGCTGGGAGGCAACCCAATTTTTATTTATCTAATTTTATTTTTCTTGTTCTTTCATGTTTTATTAGGTTCATGATCATGTGGAGTCACAAAATAAATATAAAAATTGAAAACGGAATCAAAAACAGCAGAAGAAAAATCACACCCTGGAGGAAGACCTTACTGGCGTTTAAACGCCAGTAAGAAGCATCTGGCTGGCGTTCAACGCCAGAACAGAGCATGGTTCTGGCGCTGAACGCCCAAAAGGGACAGCATCTGGGCGTTTGAACACCAGAATTGCACCCTGGAGAAGAGCTGGCGCTGAACGCCCAGAACAAGCATGGTTCTGGCGTTCAACGCTAGAAATGGGCTACAAATGGGCGTTCAATGCCCAGAACAAGCACCAATCTGGCACTGATCGCCCAGAGTTGTGTGCAAGGGCATTTTGCATGCCTAATTTGTTTCAAGGTTGTAAATCCTTGAACACCTCAGGATCTATGGACCCCACAGGATCACCTCAGGATATGTGGACCCCACAGGATCCCCACCTACCTCCACTCACTTCTTCTCACCCCTCTTTCACACAATCCCATAAACACTCTTCCCCAAAACTCTTCACCAATCACCTCAATCTCTCTTCCCTATCATCACATCCATCCACTTTTCCCCATAAACCTACTTCATAAACTCCACCTACCTTCAAAATTCAAAATCACTTTCCCACCCAAAACCCACCCTTATGGCCGAAACTTACCCCCCCACCCTTCCCTATATAAAGCCCTCCATTCTTCTTCATTTTCACACAACACAACCCTCTCTTCACCTTCTTGCCCGAATACACCCCTCTCCTCTCTCCTCCATATTCTCTTCTTCTTCTTCATCTGTTCTTTCTTCTCTTGCTCGAGGGCGAGCAATATTCTAAGTTTGGTGTGGTAAAAGCATAAGCTTTTTGTTTTTCCATTACCATTGATGGCACCCAAGAACGGAGAATCCTCTAGAAAAGGGAAAGGGAAGAATCCTTGAACTTAGTTTAATTATATTGATGTGGTGACAATGCTTCTTGTTTTCTGAATGAATGCTTGAACAGTGCATATGTCTTTTGAAGTTGTTGTTCAAGAATGTTAAATATGTTGGCTCTTGAAAGAATGATGACAAGGAGACATGTTATTTGATAATCTAAAAAATCATAAAAATGATTCTTCAAGCAAGAAAAAGCAGCAAAGAACAAAGCTTGCAGAAAAAAAAAATAAAAAGAAGAAGAGAAAGCAAGAAGAAAAAGCCAAAAGCTCTTAAAACCAAGAGGCAAGAGCAAAAAGCCAATAACCCTTAAAACCAAAAGGCAAGGGTAAATAAAAAGAATCCCAAGGCTTTGAGCATCAGTGGATAGGAGGGCCTAAAGGAATAAAATCCTAGCCTAAGCGGCTAAACCAAGCTGTCCCTAACCATGTGCTTGTGGCGTGTAGGTGTCAAGTGAAAACTTGAGACTGAGCGGTTAAAGTCAAGGTCCAAAGCAAAAGAAGAGTGTGCTTAAGAACCCTGGACACCTCTAATTGGGGACTTTAGCAAAGTTGAGTCACAATCTGAAAAGGTTCACCTAGTTATGTGTCTGTGGCATTTATGTATCCGGTGGTAATATTGGAAAACAAAGTGCTTAGGGCCACGGCCAAGACTCATAAAATAGCTGTGTTCAAGAATCATCATACTAAACTAGGAGAATCAATAACACTATCTGAACTCTGAGTTCCTATAGATGCCAATCATTCTGAACTTCAATGGATAAAGTGAGATGCTAAAACTATTCAAGAGGCAAAAAGCTACAAGTCCCGCTCATCTGATTGGAGCTATGTTTCATTGATAGTTTGGAATTTATAGTATATTCTCTTCTTTTTATCCTATTTGATTTTCAGTTGCTTGGGGACAAGCAACAATTTAAGTTTGGTGTTGTGATGAGCGGATAATTTATACGCTTTTTGGCATTGTTTTTAGTATGTTTTTAGTAGAATCTAGTTACTTTTAGGGATGTTTTCATTAGTTTTTATGTTAAATTCACATTTCTGGACTTTACTATGAGTTTGTGTGTTTTTCTATGATTTCAGGTATTTTCTGGCTGAAATTGAGGGACTTGAGCAAAAATCAGATTCAGAGCTTGAAGAAGGACTGCTGATGCTGTTGGATTCTGACCTCCCTGCACTCAAAGAGGATTTTCTAGAGCTACAGAACTCAAAATGGCGTGCTTCCAATTGCGTTGAAAAGTAGACATCCAGGGCTTTCCAGCAATATATAATAGTCCATACTTTGGCCGAGTTTAGATGACGTAAAAGGGCGTTGAACGCCAGTTCTATGCTGCTGTCTGGAGTTAAACGCCAAAAACACGTCACGAACCAGAGTTGAACGCCAGAAATACGTTACAACCTGGCGTTCAACTCCAGAAAGAGCCTCTGCACGTGAAAAGCTAAAGCTCAGCCCAAGCACACACCAAGTGGGCTCCGGAAGTGGATTTATGCATCAATTACTTATCTCTGTAAACCCTAGTAACTAGTTTAGTATAAATAGGACTTTTTACTATTGTATTTTCATCTTTTGCTCATCTTGGGACGTCTGGTTCTTAGATCATGAAGGCTGGCCATTTGGCCATGCCTGAACCTTTCACTTATGTATTTTCAAACGGTAGAGTTTCTGCACTCCATAGATTAAGGTGTGGAGCTCTGCTGTTCCTCATGAATTAATGCAAAGTACTACTGTTTCTCTATTCAATTCAACTTATTCCGCTTCTAAGATATTCATTCGCACTTCAACCTAAATGTGATGAACGTGACAATCATCATCATTCTCTATGAACGCGTGCCTGACAACCACTTCCGTTCTACCTTCGATTGAATGAGTATCTCTTGGATATCTTAATCAGAATCTTCATGGTGTAAGCTAGATTGATGGCAGCATTCATGAGAATCCGAAAAGTCTAAACCTTGTCTGTGGTATTCCGAGTAGGATTCTGGGATTGAATGACTGTGACGAACTTCAAACTCGCGAGTGCTGGGCGTAGTGACAGACGCAAAAGGAGGGTGAATCCTATTCCGGTATGATCGAGAACCTCAGATGATTAGCCGTGCTGTGACAGAGCATTTGGACCATTTTCACAAGAGAATATGATGCAGCCATTGACCACGGTGATGCCTCCAGATGATTAGCCATGCAGTGACAGCGCATCGGACCATTTTCCAGAGAGGATGAAAAGTAGCCAGTGACAATGGTGATGTCCTTACATAAAGCCAGCCATGGAAAGGAGTAGGACTGATTGGATGAAGACAGCAGGAAAGCAGAAGTTTCGAGGGACGAAAGCATCTCTATACCTTTATCTGAAATTCTCACCAATGAATTACATAAGTATTTCTATTTTTATTTTCTGTTCAATTAGTATTAATTTCGAAAACTCCATAATCAATTATTATCCACCTGACTGAGATTTACAAGGTGACCATAGCTTGCTTCATACCAACAATCTCCGTGGGATCGACCCTTACTCACGTAAGGTTTATTACTTGGACGACCCAGTGCACTTGCTGGTTAGTTGTATCGAAGTTGTGAATGAAAAACAATTTATTAAGACGTGCGTACAGAGTTTTTAGCGCTGTTGCCTGCGATCACAATTTTGTGCACCACTTAACCAAGGCCAAAAGGGAAGAAGTAAACTTACTCGAATAAAAATATCTGTAGATTGGAAGCAACAGTAACATAAATAAAAGAAAGCAATCATAAACTGAAATACCTCAAATAACATTAATTAAGAGAATCATATGTAACATGGAAGAGTTCATAAATTAAATTGTCAAAGCAATTAAAAAGGGAACATTGTACCTGATAAAGAGTTGGAATACTAACTTGAAATAATAAGATATCCTAATCCTAAAACCTAAGAGAGAGGAGAGAACCTCTCTCTCTAAAAACTACATCTAAACTATGAAAAGTGAAAAATTGGAGACCTCCCTCATGAATGGATGCATTCCCCCACTTTATAACCTCTAATCTATGCCTTCTGGACTTGGATCTGAGCCAAAAAGGTTTCAGAAATCGCTGGGAGCATTTTCTGTATTTTCTGGTGCGTGGCGTCTGTCACGCGTCCGCGTGGGTCACGCGGTCGCGTCATCTGGAGTTTTCCTTGTCACGCGTTCGCTTCGGTCACGCGTTCGCGTCATCTGTGTTCTGCTCATGGCGCGCGTCCGCGTCAGTCACGCGTTCACGTCGTTGCCTTTTCGCGCTGGGCATGCGACCGCGTCGTCCATGCGTTCGCATCGATGCCAGTTTCTTCAAAAACTCCATTTTGTGCTTTCCTTCCATTTTTGTATGTTTCCTTTCCATCCTTTAAGTCATTTCTGTCTTAGAAGATCTGAAACTACTCAACACACAAATCACAGCATGGAATGGTAATAAAAGGTAATTAAAATATATAATTTCAAAGCATAGGAAACATGTATTTCACATATATCACATAATAAGGAAGGGAAAGTAAAACCATGCAATTTACATGAATAAGTGGGTGAAGGTTTGAATAAATCACTTAAATTGAGCACAATATATATCATAAAATATGGGTTTATCAACCTCCCCACACTTAAACAATAGCATGTCCTCATGCTAAATCCAAGATAAAGAATAAGGTAAGGTTAAAGTGGTGGAATCTCATGCAATGCAATATATTCTAAATGCAACTACCTAAATGAATCATGCAATTCTACTTGTTATTCACTTGTATATAAAACTTACATGTAGTTAAATTAATTCACATTCTCAAGGAATCATATATGCATAGCCAAACCCTAGATAATATTAAAGCACTTTTACAATTGAGATGGGTAAAAATATTTTTCAAACTTGCAAGACAATTAACAATTCAAGCAGAGATATATGGTGATGAGCTATTGAACTCTCACTGGATTTTGTGTTTACTCTCTAGTCACTCAGTGTTTATTGGGTTAATCACTTTATTTTTCTTTTTATCCTTACTTTCTATAACTTTGTTCTTCATCTAACCAATCAACAATTATAGAATATAGGCATACAAAAATCATGAGGTCTTTTTCAAGGTTGTAATGGGGCCAAGGTAAAGGCAAGGGTGTATGTATAAGGCTAAGTGAGCTAATAAGTGAATCCTTGATTAGTCTAAGATCTCACCTAACATACATATTTTGTAATTCAAAGCTTCTTAACCTATTTGCCCAACTTTTCTCACTTTGTGTTGCAAGCTCCTGCATTAACTTTAATTTTATCCCATGTGCATTGAATCTTTTTATTTTGCGATTGGGGAGTTTTTTTTTATCCCCTTAATTAAATACCGAAAATTTTATTTATATTATTTCTTTTAATGCACATGGTAATTCAATTGTTTTGATTTCACATGAGCATGCTTCCCAAATTTTTATTTTTGAAACATCTTTATTCTTTTTAACATTTCACCTTTGTTTCTATCATCCATGTTCCCACAATGTTCTCCACACTTAAAAAATACACAATTTCTATCTTAAGCTAACCAAGGATTCAACTTGGGATTTTTATTTTTGTTTTTCTGCTTAAGGCTAGTAATGTGGTTTATAGATCAAGAGGGGATTAAAAAGCTCAAGGGGGCTAACAAGGGTGATGTAAAAGGTAGGCTAATTTGGGATAAGTGAGAAAAATTCAAATGATGGCCTCAATCATCTCTTGGTATGTATCTATACTCCATAATTGGACATATAAATTAAAACAAAGCAAAGAACATCAGAATAAAAAGAAGGGCAAAACATACAGGAATGAAATTTATGGTTTGAATGTAACCATACAATTAAGCTCAAAACTCACAGGCTGTGTGTTCTCTAGCTCAAAAATCATATATCAGTTATACATGTCATGCAAGTAGAAATTAAGAGTTCCCATTATTTTCAATGTAATTTTTTTTGTTTGGGTGGCTTTAAAGTTTTAGTGTTCCTCCTTGATGAAATGTTGTTAACTAACTAACATGTTATGCTATATATACAAGGTGTGTGGATTGTTTTTGATTATGTTAAAGTCTCTAGTTTACTTCCTTTTTATTTTCAATTTAAACCAAACTATCATATGCTAAAAGGGTAAACTATTCTAATTAATCCACATATTCTATAACTAATAAATTTAGAATTGTAACTAAACTAAATGGCTAAAATATGAACTAAGGTGCAAAATGCAGAAATAGAGTAAAAATACATGAAAAGAACAATGTATAAGTACTAAAAAATAAAAATAAAGATAAAAGTACATAAAAATAAACAAAATAAGATAGAAAGAGTCTGTAGTGGTTCACCAAAAAGAAATACGCCAGGGATGGTGATCTCCCCACACTTAAAATAAAGCATCGTCCGCGATGCTTACTCAAGCTGGGTGTGAAGGAGTGTCATCACTGGAAGGATAGGCTGCTGGAGTCTCGGTGGTAGCCTGAGGATCTGCAGACTGGATGAGGGTAGGAGGATCTGTCTGCTGTAGTGGAGGCTCTGACTGGATAGGAATCTCTGGATCTGCGGCCTGGATCTGGTGTGGCTCCTCCTGTTGTGGCGCAGCTTGCTCCGGGGCTGCCTGCTCAGCCTGGGCATTTGTCTCCTCCTCATGAGTGCTTGCCTCCACCTTAGATGTGTCAGAAGGGGTGTCAGGCTCGGAGGGATGTCGCCGCCGGATCGGATCATCAACTTGAGGTGCTCATAGCGTTGCTTGTTGCGACGCTCCATACAATCCAAGTGGGCGAAGAGTCGATGCATCAAATGGTAAATAGGCTCAGGAGCAGGTGGAGGTGTAGTGAGTGGGGCTGGTGCAGTAGTGGAAGAAGAGGGGGCAGCTGAAGGCGTGGCTGTCTCAGCAAAAGCGGTGAGGAATTGAAGTGTATAGCCTAAAGCCCGAAACTTCCTACTGTGAGGGATAATCTTCTTGCAGTCCGCAGCAGGTGGCTTCTCATCAGCATCCTCCCAAGACACGTCAGCTTGACGGCCGAGCTGGGTAACCAGGTCAGGGAAAGGAAAGGTGCCTCTGATATGGACCCTGGCCATAAAGTGCCGGATGAATCGTGGCAAATACAGGTCCTTACCCTCCATCACGCACCAGAGAAGGGTGATCATAGTGGCAGGCAGCTCCGTCTCATGAGTGCTCGGCATAACAAAGTTTCTCAGGATCTGGTGCCAAAGCCGAGCCTCATCATTCAGATACATAAGCTTGATTCCTTTAGGCATTGTGGTGTTCGTACCCATGACCCATGGGACAGTAGGGTCAAGGGCTATCCTCTCCTTGACAGCATCCCAGTCGAATCTCAGAAACATCATATCCTCTTCAGCCTTTTGGTAACTGATAAACCACTATTTTATGGTTTATCTTGTACTCAATTGAGTGGTTTTTATCAACTCTTTACCCACTTATTCATACTATTTGCATGTTTTACATTTTCCTTCCTGATTTTGTGCTATGATTGAAAACATGCTTCTTTGATCTTATATTTGCTTATTATTAATCCTCTCTTATTACCATTTGATGCCTTGATATGTGTGTTAAGTGTTTTCAGAGATTACAGGATAGGAATAGCTCAGAGGATGGAAAGGAAGCATGCAAAAGTGGAAGGAATACAAGAAGTTGAAGGAACTGCAAAGCTGTCAGCCTGACCCTCTTGCACTCAAACAGCTATAACTTTAGCTACAGAGGTCCAAACGACGCGGTTCTAGTTGCGTTAGAAAGCTAACGTCCGGGGCTTTGATTTGATATATAATATGTCATAGTTTCCCTGATGCTAGGCGACGTGAACGCATGCTCCACGCGGACGCGTCGTAGTGACAAAAAACCAGCGTGGCAGATTTCTTCTCCAGCGATTTCTGGGCTATTTTTGACCCAGTTTGCGGCCCAGAAAACACAGATTAGAGGCTATAAAGTGGGAGAATACATCCATTCATAAACAGTCTATTTAATATATTTTGAGGTATTTCAAACTTATGATTGCTTTCTTTTATTTATATAAATAATTTGGATTTTTCCCTTTTGGCTTTGGTTGAGTCATTGGTAACTCTTGAGTTATCAAACTCATTGTTGATTGAAAATTGGAATTCTTCAAGAATTACTTCGAGATCCAATAACTCTAACTTTTCCCAAGGAAAGACTAGGACTTGAGGATTCAAATTAATTCATCTACTTAACTTACCTTCATAGTTAGAGGTTAACAAAGTGGGAGAAAAATCCATTCTCATCACAATTGATAAGGATAACCAGGATAGGACTTCCAGTTCTTATACCTTGCCAAGAGTTTATTTTACAGTTATTATTATTTTATTTTACTTGTCATTCAATATACTTTTTACCTTGATCCAAAACCCCAATTTACAACTCATAACCAATAATAAGAACACCTCCCTGCAATTTCTTGAGAAGATGACCCGAGGTTTGAATACTTCGGTTATCAATTTATTTATGGGTTTGTTACTTGTGACAACCACAACGTTTGTATGAAAAGACTTTTGAAGGTTTAGAAACTATACTTGCAACGAAGATTTATCTGCAAATTTCTAGACCACGCAAAAGTTCCTCTCATCAGTAACCGTCAGGCTGATCTGACTTAGGCTGAAGGTGCAGAATATCCTCAATGGCCTCTTCAGTGACCAGTATCTGTTTCCCTCGGAGGTGCACTGCATCCAGGGAAGTCTTGAAATAATTGCAGTAAAACTCTCTTACCCAGGAAGCATTTACCTCAGTCAGGTTTCTCTCCAAGAAGAACCAGCCTCTCTGTTTGATCTGATCGGAGGTGTACTGCTGTAGTTCTTCTGGAATTTTCAGAGTCCTCTCCAGGTACAGATTTCTGGAGGTAGAAAACACTGGATACTTTAGCTCACAGTAGCGGTTTGCAAACTTAATTGGATCATTGGCAGGGAGGAGCTAGTCAGCCTTCTCCTGCGGGGTAAAGTGCTTTTCCCGCTAGGAGTCATCATGCATAATCTCCAGGATAGATATAGAGGATTCACCTCTTTTCTGTTTGCCAGTTGTTACCTTTCCTTTTTCCTTTCTTTGAGGGTCAGACATCCTGAAAAATAGAAATCTAAGATATAATAAAAGTAGGAAAACATGTAGCAGATAACAAGATAAGCACAAAGTGGCAAAGGAGCAATAGAATTATGAAATGAGTTAAAGAAATGTATATTTTGGATTGTTTCGGAGGTAAAAATCTGAGATGAGAAATCACAAGCCAAAATATTTTATGAGTGGAATACTTGTTAAGTAGGAGCAACAATAATCATGCCATGAGTTAAAAAGTGGGTAAAAGTGGGTAAAATTGAAAAAGAGGTTAGAAAGCGAAAATCAGCGAGTTAGTAAAAAGGGAAGAAGTAAACTTACTCGAATAAAAATATCTTTAGATTGGAAGCAACAGTAACATAAATAAAAGAAAGCAATCATAAATTGAAATACCTCAAATAACATTAATTAAGAGAATCATATGTAACATGGAAGAATTCATAAATTAAATTGTCAAAGCAATTAAAAAGGGAACATTGAACCTGATAAAGAGTTGGAATACTAACTTGAAATAATAAGATATCCTAATCCTAATACCTAAGAGAGAGGAGAGAACCTCTCTCTCTAAAAACTACATCTAAACTATGAAAAGTGAATAATTGGAGACCTCCCTCCTGAATGGATGCATTCCCCCACTTTATAACCTCTAATCTGTGCCTTCTCGACTTGGATCTGGGCCAAAAAGGGTTTCAAAAATCGCTGGGAGTATTTTCTATATTTTTTGGTGCGTGGCGTCTGTCACACGTCCGCGTGGGTCACCCGGTTGCGTCATCTGGAGTTTTCCTTGTCACGCGTTCGCTTCGGTCACGCGTACGCGTCATCTGTGTTCTGCTCATGGCGCGCGTCCGCGTCAGTCACGCGTTCGCGTCGTTACCTTTTCGCGCTGGGCATGCGACTGCGTCATTCATGCGTTCGCATCGATGCCAGTTTCTTCAAAAACTCCATTTCGTGCTTTCCTTCCATTTTTATATGTTTCCTTTCCATCCTTTAAGTCATTTCTGCGTTAGAAGATCTGAAACTACTCAACACACAAATCACGGCATCGAATGGTAATAAAAGGTAATTAAAATAAATAATTTCAAAGCATAGGAAACATGTATTTCACATATATCACATAATAAGGAAGGGAAAGTAAAACCATGCAATTTACATGAATAAGTGGGAGAAGGGTTGAATGAATCACTTAAATTGAGCACAATATATATCATAAAATATGGATTTATCAACTACGTTAACAAAGATAGCAATAAAGTGGTTCGACAGCCTACCCCCTATATCTATCACCAGTTTTGACGACATAGCCAAAAAATTCCTCGCCAGGTTCTCCATCCAGAAGGACAAAGCCAAACATGCTCCGAGTCTGCTAGGAATCAAGCAAGGGGATCGGGAAATTCTTTGCAACTATATGGAAAGATTCAACAAAGCATGTCTAGACATAAAAAGTCTGCCAACAGAAGCAGCCATCATGGGTCTGATCAATGGCCTAAGAGAAGGACCTTTTAGTCATTCCATATCAAAAACGCATCCAACATCCCTGAACGAGGTACAAGAATGAGCAGAGAAGTATATCATCATGGAGGAGAATTCTCGATTAGGAAGGACTTCAAAATCCAAATTCTCTTACCTCTCTCGAGACAAGGATAAAGAGTCCAAGAAAAAAGAAGATCAACCCAGTGAGAAGCCCAGAAAATACCACAACTACACCCCTCTTCGGGTGTCCCTTGTGGATGTTCACCGGGAAATATGCAACACTAAAAAGATCCCACCACCCCGCTCAATTAAAAGCAAGAAAGGAGGAGAAAATTGGATAGTGTACTGCGAATACCACCGAATTTACGGACATCTTACTAACGAATGCTTCGACTTAAAAAATGTCATAGAAAAATTGGCGAGAGAAGGGCGACTAGATCGATACTTAGCCAACAAAGCAGATGATCCAAGAAAAAGAAGAAGGGACGAAGAGGTTGGACAGACTGAATGACCACTTCACACTCCGGAGAGACATGTTCATATGATAAATGGAGGATTCGCAGGGAGAGGGATCTCTAAATCCTCGCAAAAAAGATACCTTAAAGAGATATATCATGTTGGGGAAGGAGAGAGGTCATCCGACCTCCCCACTATCACCTTCACCCGAGAAGACGCAGCAGGCATCATCCCGGGACATGATGATCCCATGGTCATTACTATCATACTGGCCAACGCAAATCTCCATCGAACACTAATAGACCAGGAAAGCTCTGCGGATATCATGTTTAAATCCTCCTTCGACAAGCCCGTCCTACAAGATAAAGAGCTCAGAGCATATCTGAACAGCTTGTTCGGACTGGGAGACACTCCAATACAACCACTTGGATATATTTCACTTCACAGGACCTTCGGAAAGGGAACCCGGTCAAGGACACTTAACATAGACTACATCGTAGTCGACGTGAGCTCAGCTTACAATTCCTTGATAGGTCGGACAACACTGAACCAGCTCGCCGCAGTAGTCTCGACTCCACATCTATGCATGAAATTTCCAACCCCGGAAGGGATCGCCACGATAAAAGGAGACTAGAAAATTGCGCGACGCTGTTACAACGAAAGTCTGAACCTTAGAGGCAAAGGAGAAGAGATCAACACTATCAAAGTCGGAGGAGTTCAAGGTCGCAAGGAACTTCGTTCACAACCTGAAGGCGAGACTGAAGTGGTCCAAATCGGTGATGCCATGGATAAGACGACAAAGGTTAGGGAAACCTTAAAGGGAGACTTAAAGGAATCTCTGATATAGTTCCTAAAGGATAACGCCGACCTCTTTTCATGGAAGGCCGCAGACATGCCGGGCATAGATCCCAAACTAATGTGCCACAAACTAGTGGTATATCCAGGATCTCGCCCAGTACAACAGAAGCGTAGGAAACTCGGACCGAAAAAATCCCAAGCTGTGGAAGAACAGGTGCAAGCATTGCTGGAGGCAGGGTTCATAAGGGAGGTCAAATACCCACTATGGCTAGCCAATATTGTCTTGGTAAAAAAGTCAAACGGAAAGTGGCAGATGTGCACTGACTACACCGATCTCAAAAAAGCCTGCCCAAAAGATCCCTTACCACTCCCGAGTATAGATACTCTAGTGGATGCATCTTCCGGATACAAGTACCTCTCCTTCATGGATGCTTATTCAGGATACAATCAAATCACGATGTACCCACCCGATCAAGAAAAGACCTCGTTTCTAACCCCCAAAAGTAAATTACTACTATATCGTCATGCCGTTCGGACTTAAAAATGCAGGAGCCACATACCAAATATTGATGAATAAAGTCTTTGCAGAATACAATGGGAAACTAATGGAGGTTTACGTGGATGATATACTGGTAAAAACACAAAGTGAGGAATCTTTGTTGCCCAACCTCACCAAAGTGTTCGACACCATCAGGAAGCATGGTATGCGACTTAATCCCGTAAAATACACCTTTACGGTAGAAGCCGAAAAATTCTTGGGTTTCATGCTCACACAAAGAGGAATTGAGGCGAACCCAGATAAATGTCAGGCGATACTCAACATGAAAAGTCCGACCTGCGTCAAGGAAGTACAATAGCTCAATGGAAGACTTGCAGCCCTATCCAGGTTTCTAGCCGGGTCAGCCATCAAATCTCTCCCCTTTTACGCTACATTAAGGAAAGGAAAGAGGTTTGAATAGACAACAGAGTGTGAGCAAGCCTTCCAAGATTTCAAAAGATTCTTGGGGCAACCACCCATTCTTATCCGACCACGGGAAGGAGAAGTACTCATATTATACCTCACAGTGGGAAATTGGGCAATCACTTCAGCACTAGTCAGAAAAGGCGAAGGTTGGCAGCAACCCATCTACTTCATCAGCAAAGCTTTAAAAGGGGCCAAAATGAACTATCAAATGATAGAAAAGTTCGCCTACGCACTCATACTCACTTCTCGACGATTCCGTCCGTATTTTTAAGCACACACTATCAAGGTTCAGACCAACCAGCCCATAAAAGGCATCCTATAGAAGACAGACTTAGCAGGAAGAATTTTGCAGTGGGCAGTCAAGTTGTCCGAATTCGATCTTCAGTATGAAGCTCAGACCACAATCAAATCACAGTATCTGGCCAACTTCATCGCCGAGTACACTGATACCCCGGAAAATCCCACAAAATGAAATCTCTACATGGACGGCTCTTCAAACAAGACCGGAAGTGGCACTGATGTGTTAATAGAAAGTGATCAGGGAAACCAAATCGAACTCTCACTAAAGTTCGAATTCCCTGCTTCAAATAATCAAGCTAAATACGAGGCATTACTGGCTAGGTTAAGGCTGGCTAAGGAGGTAGGAGTTTAAAAGCTCACCATCTTCAGTGACTCACAAATAGTTACCTCACAAATAGAGGGGAGCTATCAAGCTAAGGATCCCACCATGAAAAAGTATATGGATAAAACCAGAGAACAGCTCAGATAACTCAGGGAATATGAGGTACAACATATACCAAGAGAACAAAATGCCCGAGCTGATGCACTCTCAAAGTTAGCCAGCACCAAACTAGGGGGCAATAATAGAAGCTTCATTCAAGAAACACTGCAGAGCCTATCAATCACAGAAGAAAAAAAATTCCTAACCATATCAGGTCAAGAGCAAGGGTGGATGACCCCCGTAATCAATTACCTTAAGTCAGAGGCACTTCCCACAGATGAAAAGGAGGCAAAGAGGTTGATATGAGAAGTACAGTACTACACTATAGTGGGCAACATCTTATATAGGAGAGGGATCTCAACACCCCTCCTAAAATGCGTATCACCTTCAAATGCAAAGGAAGTCCGGGAAGAAGTACACAGTGGCATGTGTGGTAACCACTTGGGGGCACGAGCTCTTTCCAAAAACGTACTCCGAGCTGGATTCTTCTGGCCAACCTTACAAAAGGAAGCAACAGAGTTCGTCAAGACATGTCCACCATGTCAGAAACATGCTAACTTCCACATCGCTCCACCGGAAGAGCTCATCAGTGTAATGTCACCTTGGTCGTTCGGGAAATGGGGACTATACCTCCTCGGACCCTTCCCCCAAAGATCGGGACAAGTCAAGTTCCTCATTGTACGGGTAGACTATTTCACAAAATGGATTGAGGCAGAGCCCCTAGCTAATGCCACCACCCGAAGAAGTCGGAAATTCCTATACAAGAACATTATTATAAGGTTTGGGGTCCCTTACTCCATTACCACAGATAATGGCACACAATTCACTAATACAGGATTCAGGAACTTGGTAGCTGACTTGAAAATAAAGCGCCAATTCACATCCGTAGAACACCCACAAGCTAACGGACAGGCAGAAGCTGCCAACAAAGTCATACTAGCTGGGTTGAAACAGAGACTACAAGATGCAAAGGGAGCTTGGGCCGAAGAGCTCCCACAAGTCCTATGGGCGTATAGGACAACTCTGCATTCCACCACAGGAGAATCACCCTTCCGGCTTGCTTACGAAATGGAGGCAATGATCCCTGTGGAGATAGACGAAGGATCCCCCAGGATGATCCTCCACAATGAAGAGGCCAACCCCCAAAATCAACGGGAAGGACTCAACCTACTTCCAGAAGTCCGAGAAAGAGCTCGGATTAAAGTGGAAGCGTTGAAGCGTCGAATGACTGCAAGGTACAATCGGAGGGTAATTCAGCGAAGATTCACCGATAACAACCTCATTCTAATCCGAAATGATATCGGAGCAGGTCAGTCAGGAGAAGGGAAGCTAGCAGCTAACTGAAAAGGACCTTACCAAGTTGTAGAGGTACTGGGAAAGGGCTACTACAACGTGTCTGACCTCGAGGGACGAGACTTACCAAGGTCATGGCACGCCTGTAACCTAAGAAGGTACCATAGTTAGAAAGTAATAAAGATCTTAGGCCAAGGTGCACTCTTTTTCCTGAAAAGGTTTTTTAATGAGGCGCCAAGCCAAGATCTACAAAATTGCCCAACTTAGAAGGATAAGCACTCACATGTATATATATATATATATATATATTCCTATCTATATGCCTTTTTTCTACTTGAATAAAGTTTTTCAGATTCGAAACTTTGCTACCAAGACGCATTAATCTGAGCGCAAAAATTCATCGCCGATTTCGACAAGGTTGGCAAAGATGAAAACCAAATTCATCGCCCGATTTTAACAAGGTCGGCAAATATGAAAACCAAATTCATCGCCCAATTTCGACAAGGTCGGCAAAGATGAAAACAGAATTCATCGCCCGATTTTGACAAGGTCGGCTAAAATGAAAGCAATAAAAACAAATTAATGCAAGAAGTTATAAAAAGTAATCCATAAAAAGTGGCCTGACGAGGTCTTACTAAAAATGGATTACTAAAAATAACTTAAGGACCGACAAAGGAGAAGTCGGACCAAATCGACCAACGCAAAAGTTATAAAAAGTAATCCATAAAAAGTGGCCTGACGAGGTCTTACTAAAAATAGATTACTAAAAATAACTTAGGAAGGACCGAGAAAGGAGAAGTCGGGCCAAACCGACCAAACACAAGAGTTATGAAAAGTAATCCATAAAAAGTGGCCTTACGAGGTCTTACTAAAAATGGATTATTAAAAATAACTTAGGAAGAATTGACAAGAGAAGTCGTACCAACGAAAAGCGTGCGCTAAAAGGGACATAGCTTTGCCCAAAAAAGCCACGACTACACAAACAAGGCTATCAAAATTGTTCAAAGACTAACTAAAAGTTCTACCAGAACACTAGAAAGTGTCGGACAAGTTAGCCCCAAGGGCCATTTCGCCCAACCAGAAGATAGATGAAACAAGATCTGATCAAAAAGAGGTTGGACAAGTAGAGTACCAACACTTTATAAAGATCTATAAAGATGCAAAACCATGAACAAGTATGTCAAGAAAAATATACCCATAAAAATAAAACAATAAAAGGCTCAAAAGGCCACCTAAATGGCAGCCTTAGAGTTTAAAAATGTTTTTTTTTCCAAATAAAGTTGCACAGAAGCAACTAGGGTCAAGAAGTATATCACATAAAAAATTTACAAAAAACAGAGTCAAAAGCCCACAAATCGGGTTGTAGAGATAAAACAAAGAAATCATAAGGGGTGCGAAGTGTCCCCAGTAGTAGCATCAGTAGCCGAAGGAGGAGGAAAGATATTCACAGGGGTGGCATCCACGGTCCCATCCTCACGATTAAGAATTTAACAATCCAGATCAGGTTGAGAATGGTCGACCTCAGCAGAAGGAGATGAAGAAGTCGTGGCTGCAGAAGATTTGGCAGATATTATTATTAATAGTTATGTGATTATTATTACCTTGAAATGTTTGATATCTGATTTTGATTATCAAAAACAAAATTTTCTGGAATTTTCTATAAAACTAAATCGCGATATCGAACTAAAGGCTCAATAGTAAATAGTTAATAAAAGAAAGCAGGTTGGTAACGCCTTACTTTCGGTACGATCATGATGTTCTAGAAGTTGGGTCGTTACAAATGGTATCAGAGCAGTTCGTTCCTGTTAGAGCCTTGGGAATGGACTGACTATGCTTCATTGCATACTCTGAGTGTCTGTCATGCTTTGTGACTTGTTCTGATAACAAGAGTTTGAGTTCTATATGCATGACTGTCTGATGATTAACGCTGTTAGTATACCATTGCATGCCTCATGGTATTAGGTCTGGCCAACTTAATACTTATGATTTATGTACATGGCAACACTAACAGGTTATCATAGACGAAATAGAAGTAATAGGTAATGCGATTCACGGGGGTTTGGGAGCGTTAGAAGTTATGGAATTGGTTTCGATTTGACATATAATCTTTATTCGTGCCACATGAACTAGTGCCATTTTTTTCTTCATTGCTTTCATTGGAATTCTCTAGTTTGAATTTCCTTCTTAGAATGTGATTTGATTGTTTCCCAACCATACCTTGTTATCTTGTACACCTTTATTTGCCTATGAATCTGATTGCTTACATAATTCTTTGAATATTTATCCTTGACAATGCCTATACTTTTGTCTATATATTCTGCTTTCTTTTATTCCAGTTTGAACTTATCTTATTCTAGCAATTTTCGAGGGCAAAAATTTTTCTAAGGTGGGTAGAATGTAGCAACCCTAGTTTTTGGAAATCAAATAATTAATTATTTGTGATTTATTTTAAGAAAATTATTTTGCTAAAGGTGATTAAATAGAGTTTCATGATAATTGAAGTTTAAATTAATTAGAATTTTTATATAAACTTTATTAGATATTTGGTATGATTAAAATTATAATTTTGGTAATTGAAAAACAAGAAAGAATTGTATAATTTAATTTAAATAAATTCTATTTTAACTGAATTATGTTATTAATTTGAACTCCTAGAAATTATTTTATTAGAAATGATTAGATTGATATTTATAAATACTTTAAGTTTAAGTCAATTAATATTTATGTACAATTTTTATTATAATTAATTATTTTATAAATTGAAATTAAAGTTTCAGAGATAGAAAAATAATAGAGATTTGTATGATTTAATCTAGAAAATTGATATTTGAATTTAAATTGTACTTTACAAAATATAATTAACTTGTTCATTTTATAATGTAAATTAGAAATAATTGATTGAACTTAGCAATATGTTGATAAATAATGTTCTTAAATATTTTTAAGAGAGTATATTTGATTTTAAAATTATCCTACCCTCCAATTTTATCAAAATATCTATTCATATCTATCCATATTCTTTTATAAAATCCTAATTTCTAACCCTAAATCACAAAATCCCCAAATTCATTCAGAAACCCTAATTTTCCCAATTCCTAACCTTAACAGATGCAGCCTCACCCTCCTCCTTCAACGGAACAAACACACACGAACTCACCCTCTCTCCCTTAGTTTTGCCGCGACACACACACACTCAGAACACCACATCCGCTCAGCCCATGCTCCTTCCGTCACACACCTACACACTGTGAACGGAGTTGCATCTCGTCCAACATGCCTCGCCACCGCCGCCGTTATTATTGCCGATGAAGAGGGACGCCGTCGACGCTTTTCACGGAGGAAGGAGGAACCGAGTGAAACCCAGGGGAGGAGAGAGCCTCTGCTGCGTCGCCACCGCGCCATTGTCGCGCCTAGGCGTTGTTGTTGAATCCACTCCTGCCGCTGCTGCTATTAGGGTTTGTTGCCATTGATGAAGCTTCAGCCGCTGCTGAGGAAGAGAGCCCGAACGTCGTCGCTAAACCACCGTGCCACCGTAGCTGTTGCCGGGAAGGTTGTTGGAGCTTGCCGAGGATATGGTTCTGATTTTGAAGCAATTCATCCATGTCATTGCTCATCTTTATCCTCTGTTCTGCCGCTGGGTTCCGTGAGTTGCCGGAGCCTCTCCCGCCATCAGAGCTGTTGTTTGGTTGATGCCGCTGCTGGAGCTCCGTTGAAGTTGGTCATTGTCGCTGAAGCCTCCCTAGTCGCCGCTGCCGTCCGAACCGCCGCCAGTGGAAGTCGCTGCCGCCGCTGTTGTGTCTGCCGTGGGGAGAAACACGATGGTGGGGAAAGAACCTGTAATTGTCACTGAGCTCTGCCCCTATTTTTAGAATCTGAGAAGAGCGCCACTGCCGCTGCTAGAGTTGATGTTGCTCTGGCTTTACTCTGAATTGTTACTGCTGCTGTTTGGCTGAAGCTGATACCTTTCACCATCACTGGAGCTGCCCAGAATCATCATGGTAGCTGCTAAGAGAGCAGAACGGATGTTAGAACTGCCAACGGAGCTGTTGGGTTTAGTGATTTCCGTGAGTTTTGACTTTGAGGTAGGGGATTTAACGTTTTTAATTTAGAATGCCTACAAATTTATTTGGATAGTTGCAAATAGTTAATAATGATTAAGAGTTGATTAATTGATGTGAATTGTTTGAAATATGTTTGAGAATAGTTAGTTGAAGTGATTATTTTGAATTATGATTAGAATTGAATGTGGTTGTGGTTACTTTGAATTATAATTGAAATTAGATGCAGTTGTGAAATGTGACTGAATTATTGATTCTGCGATGAATTGGTTGAGATTTTGATTTTGAGTGAATTATTGTCTTGTTTGATGTTGAATTGGATATTTGATGTATGGGAACGGCTGTGAAGTTTACTTGTGATTAGTTGAGATTGTTTTTGGTGGTTATTGAAGGATTGGAACTAAGGGATTAAACTGTTTTGAGAACCTGTGATTTTTTGAAATAATATAGTAAATTTTAAGAGTATATAAATAATTTATTAATCGTTAGACTAATTTTCTGTGTCATGATTTATTGATTCTGACTTGGCTGAGATTGTGACTGGTTTCATTGTTGTAAGCGATTAATTGATGAGGTTGATTTTGGTTTGAGGCTATGCTTGTTACCTAAATTTCGGGTTACATTGATTTCTTAATTTGGTTGTTATTGTTGATTTAAGGTTAATTAGAGTTGATTTTGAGAACGGTTAAAGGATTGGAGGATGATTACTGAAATATTTTCCTAAAGTGTGATCTTTAGAATAAAATGGTAACTTTGCTAATAACTAAAGAACTTTAAAAATAACTAGAAATATGAAAGGATGGTGTTTGGAATATTAGTTATGAATTCTGGAGGCTAGACTGATCTACCTTTAAAGGACGGTTTATGGAAACTCTGATTTTAATTATTGTTAGGATGTCGATTGTTAAACTAATTTATGATGAAATGATTACTGAGATTCTGTTGTTGTGAAAACGGCTGAGAAAGAGGGATTTGTTGAGAAAGGGGGAACCCGTAAGGGTGGCTAAGTCCGAGTTTTAGGGGAGGTGCTGCCGAAATTTTATAAAATCTGAGATTTTATTTGAGAAGTTATTTTAGAAGATTTAAACTTCAATAATCATATTATTTGAGTTTTATTTAGTTAAGAAAAGAATTATAATATTTTGAATTTGAATTACCAAGGAAGGGTTTATGTTTCGAACTTGAATTATTTAAGAAAAAAATTATGTTTTGAATTTGATTCAATATAGAAAGAGTTATGTTTTGGGCTTGAAATAAAGGATTACCTTTTTAGAAATTTGGTGAAATAATAATATTTGAATTTGAAAAGTAAGAGAGATGATTTTTGAATCTTTGTGAAGTTGGTAAACTTGAGAAAGAGTTTTATTTGATTACTTCTAATGAAAGGTTATGTTTTGAAAATTGTTTAATGAATTTAAAGAAAAATGATTTTCTTGAGTCTTTGATAGAGAACTAAAATGAAAGATAGTTTTAAAGTTGGCTTGACTCAAGATTGCCATAGCAGAGATTATGAATTGAATTGAAGATTGAGATTTTTATGAACGAATGGTAAAGAGAAATGGCTTGAGCCAAGATATTGCAAAAGTGAAAGATGTAAAGTTTGTATAGTATGATTGAACAGAGAAAGAAAAAGATATTGCATAAGAATGTGAATGTGATGACGAATAATGAAAATGATAATGAATGATGATAATAAGAATGATTATGTGATGATCTGCTGCGTGAAGGCAGTCAGATAGATAGTGGTATGACCACAGAACATTTTCCAGTGTTACACAACTATTGAGAGCTATACTTGAAACTGATAACCTGGGATCACTTGCAGAGGATATTAATTCATACACGGCTAGAATGCCGCACCTGTAAGGCAAGGATTGCTTACAGAGAATATGATTTTATACACGGCTGGAATGCCGCCATCTGTAAGGCAGAATCTGCTTACAGAGGATATGACGCATATGTCAGTTAGTGAGAACTGTATCTATGCTGACTGGAAAACCATGCCCGTTTCAGCTGCTTCAGATTACGTTGGGAGCGGGTAGAAACCGACAAATGAGTTCATTACCTGCACTAGGGCTAGACATGCATCATCCTTGTTTGCGCATCTGCATTTTATTAGGTTTGCTCGTTGTACTTCCCTGTGATTATGCTATTTGCCTTGCTGTGACTTGTTTGTGTGTTGAATTGAATCTTTTGTTAGTGCTATTAGTTGGTGAATGTATGATGATGAGTAAGAATTGATGTTGTTATTGAAAATTAATTGTGTGGTTAAGAAATGCTTAATGTGACCAGTTTTGTATTTTGGAATTTATCTTGAGCTTAGAGATTTTCTTTGGAAGAGGTAAATAAGTAGTTAAAATAAAACCAAGAATAGTATTTTCATAAGAGTTTGATAAAAATATAATTTCCTTGAGTATGTTAATTATTTGCATTCTATATCATTACTTTTACGGCATTCCCATTCCCTACTGAGAACGTGTGGTTTGTTCACACCCCAAAACTGGGGCAATTATAGAATTTATTTACGAGTTAAGTGTGAGTTAATTTGCTTTCATAGAGTTCCCTCGCCCTTATTGCTTAAGATTTTTAATTTATATAGAGGGATAGGATTTGTATCTGAGTTTTATTTGAAATCTTTTGTATGATAGATATTATTATTAATAGTTATATGATTATTATTACTTTGAAATGTTTGATATATGATTTTGATTATCAAAAATAAATTTTTCTGGAATTTTCTATAAAACTAAATCGCGATATCAAACTAAAGGCTCAATAGTAAATAGTTAATAAAAGAAAGCAGGTTGGTAATGCCTTACTTTCGGTACGATCATGACATTATGGAAGTTGGGTCGTTACATTAGTCCAAGCACGCCCCCAGTCTACTAGGAATCAGGCAAGGAGATTGGGAAAGTCTTCGCAACTACATGGAAAGATTCAACAAAACATGCCTAGATATACAAAGCTTGCCAACAGAGGCTGCCGTCATGGGCCTCATCAACGGCCTATGAGAGGGACCTTTTAGCCAATCTATATCAAAGAAATACCCTACATCTCTAGATGAGGTGTAAGAGCGGGCAGAGAAGTACATCAACATGGAAGAAAATTCCCGACTCGGAGAAGCCTCGAAATCCGATTTCACCTACTGAGATAAAGATAAAGAATCCAAGAAGAAGGAAGATCGAACAGGGGAAAAAATCAAAAAGTATCATAATTACACCCCTCTTTGGGTGTCCCTTGTAGATATTTACAAAGATGTCTGCAACACAGAAAAGATACCCCCGGCCCGACCACTCAAAGGCAAAAGAGGAGGAGGAAATCGGAACGAATACTGTGAGTATCATCGGGTCCGAGGACATTCCACCAATGAATGCTTCGACTTAAAAAACATCATAGAAAAATTAGTGAGAGAGGGAAAACTAAATCGGTATCTGGCCACCCGAGATGATGAGCAAAGAAAAAGACGAAGGGATGAAAATGTCGGACGAGCTGAGCGATCTCCTCGTACGCCAGAAAGACATGTCCATATGATACACGGAGGATTTGCAGGAGGAGGAATCTCCAAATCATCCCGCAAAAGATATCTCAAAGAAGTATATCATGTCGAAGGGAAGGAGGAAGTACCCGACATCCCTGCAATCACATTCACCAAAGAAGACGCATCCGGTGTCATCTCAGGACACGACGATCCAATGGTCATCACCATCATACTGGCGAACGCCAATCTCCACCGCACGTTAATAGACCAAGGGAGCTCCGTCGACATCTTATTCAAAGCTGCCTTCGACAAGCTCAGCTTAGAAGAAAAGGAGCTTAGAGCATACCCGAACAGCCTGTTCGGACTGGGTGATACCCCAGTACAACCACTGGGATACGTGTCACTACATACAACCTTCGGAAAAAGGAACCAATCCAGAACACTCAAGATAGACTACATCGTGGTCGACGTGAGTTCAGCCTACAATGCCTTAATAGGTCGGACAACACTAAATCAACTCGGCGTAATAGTCTCAACTCCACATCTATGCATGAAATTCCCAACTACAGAAGGGATAGCTACGATAAAAGCAGATCAAAGGATGGCATGCCGCTGTTATAACGAAAGTCTAAACCTCAGAGGTAGAGGAGAAGAGTTCCATACAATTGAGCTTGGTGGAGTTCAGAGACGAGAAGAACTCCGTCCACAGCCCAAAGGTGAAGTAGAGAAAGTTCAGATCGGAGATACCTTGGACAAAACAACTAATATTGGCACGATCCTGAAAGAAAACACAAAAGAATTACTAGTACAGTTCTTACGAGATAATGTCGATCTCTTCGCATGGAAAGCCGCAGACATGCCAGGCATAGACCCCAAGCTAATGTGTCACAAGTTGGCGGTTTATCCAGGATCTCGGCCGGTACAGCAGAGACGAAGAAAACTTGGGCCAGAACGATCCCAAGCTGTGGAAGAACAGGTACAAGCACTACTGGAGGCAGGATTCATAAGAGAAGTCAAGTACCCACTATGGCTAGCTGACGTCGTCTTGGCGAAAAAATCAAATGGGAAGTGGCGGATGTGCATTGACTACACCGACCTCAACAAAGCCTGCCCAAAAGATCCTTACCCACTCCCAAGTATCGACGCTCTGGTAGATGCTTCCTCCGGATATAGATACCTCTCGTTTATGGATGCATATTCTGGATACAACCAAATTCCCATGTATCCACCAGATCAAGAAAATACCTCGTTTTTTATGCCAAAAGCAAATTACTGCTACATTATGAAACCTTTCGGTCTCAAGAATGCGGGAGCTACTTATCAAAGGCTAATGAATAAAGTCTTTTCAGATCATATCGGAAAAAACATGGAAGTCTACGTTGACGACATGTTAATAAAGACACAAAGCGAAAAGACATTATTGTCCGACCTGGCCCAAGTGTTCCACACTATAAGGAAGCATGACATGTGACTCAATCCCACAAACTGTACCTTTGCAGTAGAAGCGGAAAAATTCTTAGGTTTCATGCTCACACAAAGAGGAATTAAAGCAAATCCAGACAAATGTCAGGCTATACTCAACATGAAGAGCCCAACTTGTGTCAGCGAGGTACAACAACTCAACGGGAGATTGGCAGCCTTATCCAGATTCTTAGCAGGATCAGCGATAAGATCTCTCCCCTTCTATGCTACTTTAAGGAAAGGAAAGAAGTTCGAATGGACAATGGAATGCGAGCAAGCTTTCCAGGATTTCAAAAATTTCCTGGGATGACTACCTATCCTAACTCGACCACGAGAGGAAGAATCACTCATATTATACCATGCAGTAGGAAGTCAGGCAGTAGCCTCAGCACTGGTTCGAGAGGACGACAAAGGGCAACAGCCTGTATATTTCATCAGTAAAGCGCTGCAGGGATCCGAGCTGAACTACCAAAAAATAGAAAAGTTCGCCTACATTCTCATACTGACATCTCGATGACTTCGCCCGTACTTCCAGGCCCACAGCATTAAGGTTTAGACCGACCAGCCCATAAAGGGGATACTGCAGAAAACAGATCTAGCAGGCAAAATTTTACAATGGGCAGTCGAGTTATCTGAGTTCGACCTCCAATATGAAGCTCGGACAGCCATCAAGTCACAATACTTGGCCGACTTCATTGCAGAATTCACAGATACCCTGGAAACCCCCACATAATGGAATCTCTACGTGGACGGGTCTTCAAATAAAACTGAAAGCGGCGCAGGTGTGATAATAGAAAGCAACCAAGGAACCCAAGTTGAGCTTTCCTTCAAATTTGGGTTCCCAGCCTCAAACAACCAGGCGGAATATGAAGCGTTACTAGCTGGTTTAAAGCTGGCTAAGGAGGTTGGAGCTAAAAAACTCAACATCTTCAGCGATTCACAAGTAGTCACCTCACAAATAACAGGGAGCTACCATGAAAAAGTATTTGGATAAAACCAAGGAACAGCTCGGACAATTCGGGGAATATAAGATCTGCCACATACCCCGCGAACATAATGCCCGAGCTGACGCACTCTCAAAACTAGCCAGCACCAAACCAGGGGGCAACAATAGAAGCCTCATCCAGGAAATGCTGCAGAATCCATCAATCTCAGAAGAGGAAAAAGTCCTAGCCATAACAAGTCAGGATCAAGGATGGATGACCCCTATAATTAATTACCTCAAAATAGAAACACTCTCCACAAATGAGAAGGAGGCAAAGAGGTTAAAACGGGAGGCTCAGTACTACACCATCATAAACAACACCCTATATAAAAGAGGGATTTCAATATCACTGCTAAAATGTGTGCCGACCTCCAACACAAGGGAAGTTTTAGAGGAAGTACACAGTGGCATTTGTGGCAATCATCTCGGGGCACAAGCTCTCAACAAAAAGGTACTTCGGGCGGGATTTTATTGGCCAACTCTACAAAAAGAAGCTACACAGTTTGTAAGGACATGCCCACCATGCCAGAAATATGCCAACTTTCACATCGCCCTGCCAGAAGAGCTCATCAGCGTAACCTCACCTTGGCCATTTGCGAAATGGGGACTTGATCTCCTCGGACCTTTCCCCAAGGGACCAGGACAAGTTAAATTCCTCATAGTAGGGGTAGACTATTTCACAAAGTGGATCGAGGCAGAGCCCCTAGCCAACGCCACTACTCAAAGAAGCCGAAAATTCCTATATAGAAACATTGTCACAAGGTTCGGGGTTCCATATTCCATCACCACAGACAATGGCACCCAATTCACAGATGCAGGCTTCAGAAAGTTAGTAGCCGATTTGAACATAAAACACCAGTTCACCTCCGTCGAACATCCTCAAGCCAATGGACAGGCCGAAGCTGACAATAAAGTCATATTGGCTGGGTTGAAACGGAGACTTCAAGATACAAAGGGAGCTTGGGCCGAAGAACTTCCACAAGTCCTATGGGTATATCGAACAACGCCACATTCCACCACAAACGAATCCCCATTTCGACTAGCATATGGAGTGGAGGCAATGATCCCAGAAGAGATCAAGGAAGGGTCGCCTAGAGTAGTCTACTACAATGAAGAAGCCAACTCTCAACTTCAAAGAGAAGAGCTCGACCTACTTCCAGAAATCCAAGAAAGTGCTTGAATCAGGGAAGAAGTGCTAAAGCGATGAATGGCTTCAAGATATAATCAAAGGGTAGTGCCAAGAGGTTTCGCTGAGAATGATCTCATCCTAATCCGAAATGATATTGGGACAACTCGACCCGGAGAAGAAAAGCTGGCAGCAAACTGGAAAGGACCCTACCGAGTCATAGAAGCACTTGGAAAAGGCTATTACTGACTCTCCGAACTCGATGGACGAGAGCTTCCCAGATCATGGCACGCCTGCAACCTAAGAAGGTACTATAGCTAGAGAAGGTAACAGATCTCGGATGCACTCTTTTTCCAGAAAAGGTTTTTTAATGAGGCACCAAGTGGAGATCCAGAAATTATCTGACTTAAAGGGATGAAAAACTCCCGCATGTATATATTTGCACTTGCTTTTGAATAAAATATATTTTTAGATATTCTACAAATCCTCAAGACGCATTAATCTAAAGCATTCATCGTCCGATTATAAAGCAACAGATCGGCAGAAAGTGAAAAATAGATTCACTGCACGATCACGATGGAAGACCAATAAAGATGAAAATGCGATTCATCTAATGGTCGACCGAACAAAGATAGAAATCACCTTCTACAAATCGGCAAAGATGAACATAGAATAATGCAAGAAGTTATCGAAAGTGATCCGAAAAAAGAACCTGACGAGGTCTTACGAATTGCTAAATAATAACTTAAAAGACTGGCCGACGTTGAGAAGTCGGACCAAGTCAACCCAAGTTATCAGCAAATCCCTGGAAAGAGGTCTGGCCAACCCTATAAAAGAGAAATTGCTATAACTTAGAAGAGATCGACCTGACAAAGTCGGTCTCCTACAACAAACAAGTTATAAAAGTAATCCCTGAAAGAGACCTGACAAAGGTCCAAGAAAGAGGATTACAAAATAACTTAGAAGAGATCGACCTGACGAAGTTGGTCTCCTACAACAAACAAGTTATAAAAGTAATCCCTGAAAGAGACCTGACAAAGGTCCAAGAAAGATGATTACGAAATAACTTAGAAGAGATCGACCTGACGAAGTCGGTCTCCTACAACAAACAAGTTATAAAAGTAATCCCTGAAAGAGACCTGACAAAGGTCCAAGAAAGAGGATTACGAAATAACTTAGAAGAGATCCACTTGATGAAGTCGGTCTCCTACAACGGACAAGTTATAAAAGTAATCCCTGAAAGAGACCTGACAAAGGTCCAAGAAAGAGGATTACAAAATAACGTAGAAGAGATCGACCTGACGAAGTCGGTCTCCTACAACGGACAAGTTATAAAAGTAATCCCTGAAAGAGACCTGACAAAGCTCCAAGAAAGAAGATTACGAAATAACTTAGTAGAGATCAACCTGACGAAGTTGGTCTCCTACAACGGACAAGTTATAAAAGTAATCCCTGAAAGAGACCTGACAAAGGTCCAAGAAAAGGGATTACGAAATAACTTAGAAGAGGTCGACCTGACGAAGTCGGTCTCCTACAACGGACAAGTTATAAAAGTAATCCCTAAAGAGACCTGACAAAGGTCCAAGAGAGAGGAGTATGAAATAACTTAGATCGACCTAACGAATTCGGTCTCCTACAACAAACAAGTTATAAAAGTAGTCCCTGAAAAAGACCTGACAAGGTCCAAAAAAGAGGACTACAAAAATTACTAGGAGGACCAACGTAAAGAAATCAGTTATGGATTAATACAAGTAAAAGCCAGAAAACCGAAATACAAGTTGGATCCACACATCCACAACCTCAAAGGATCCAAGCCACAAGTAATAAGTACAAAACAATCCAAAAAGGCTAAACAACAAGGCTCCAATATTCTCAGAGAAAAGTGCCAAGACAAATGCAAACAAGCATAATATAAAACACAATATTATAAAGCTTCAGGGTCAGGCCCAAAAGCTTGAAAGCTACTTGTTGTTTTTCAAAATCAAAAGTTGCTAAACAAGCAACCAAAAGGAGTATCAACAGTCAGCATAATATTCAAGACTACAAAAATAACGAGTTTAAAAAGCCCACAAGTCGGGCTATCTACACAAATATCCAAGAAAATTCAGCTAAGATTAGAAGACTTCTCGGCAGTATCAGTCTGAGGTGAAGGAGGGCGAGTCTGAATAGGCACAGCATCCACAGTACCATCATTCCGATTCAAGATCTGACAGTCCGGATCAGAAACGGATTGGCCAGCCTCAACTAGGGGAACTGTGGAAATTGACACTTTGACAGAAGGCACAGGGGGAGGCTCGACATCGTCATCATCCTGGTCATCAGGGACAATCTTACCATCCCTCACAACATTATCCAGGCTAAAAAGAGTAAGATCGGCCTCAGGAGTAATAATTTGAACCTGTTCCTTCAGGCTCTCGTAAGCAGCATTCACACTGCCAACAAGATGACCCTGGAGCTCAGAGTAATCAGCTCGGGCGTTCTCCAACTCCTCATTCAAACGCATCCCCTCCCGATAGGCTATGACATAGCTGTCTTTATGCCTCAATGCCGTGTCCTCGGCCAACCGCCCAGAAGCCGCCAGAGCAAGGGAACTCGCCTTCTCATTCTTCAAATCCTTCTCCAGTTTAGCCACCTTAGCCTCAAGCTCCTCCTTCAAGCCCTTCATCCTATCAAACTCTTGTTTTGCCTCCTCCATAAAGGCTTTGGTGGCATGAAGAGGAAGATTTTGAGCAGTCCGATACAGGGAAGCCCCCATATGGGCCATCTTGATGCTGCTCCGAGTTATAAAATCTAAATGGCGAAGGAGCGAAACATCATCCATGGGGAGGGCACCATAAGGACCGATCTGTTGGTCAACAAACTACACCGCATCAAAGTCAGGAGCGTCAAGGTTGAAAGGCTCAATTGTTTTTTATTTTTGCTGGGAAGAGCACCAGAAGTGGCGGCAGAAGTTTGTGGAGGGTCAGCGAGACAAACTTGAGGAGTAGGGATCACCTTCCTCGGCCCAGGAGAACTCGGCACGGGCAGCTTCACCGAAACTTGAGAAGACCCCACTCCCGCCACCTTGGCCGAAATGTTTTAAGCAGTTGTAGCCTTCTTTGCCTTCTTGAAGGCCTTCATGGAATCGTTATTTTATCGACATCTCTGAAAATTACAGAATCAACCAAAGTGATAAGTTACTATCTAGAAGAAGCAAAACTAAGAAACAAGTACAGAAACAAGTCAGACAGTACCCAAAGCAGTTCGAACCAAAGATGGATCACTCAAAAATCTTTTTGTATCCAGATGGGGTGGTTCCCCCCACAAATCTTCAAGAACAACTACAACCCACTCAACCTCATCAAGCATCTCCCATGTATAGCGAGACACTCTCACATTCTTTTGCCACTCTAGAGGGAAAGCAGGCTCGTCATTGTCGTCAAGAAAAAAGGGGCGGACCCCCTCAACAGCACGGACTCGGAAGAAATAATTCTTAAAATCTTTAAAAGACTCATCATACATGGCAAAAACTTTATGCCCCTGGGCCGACCTGAAAGAAACCCAGGAAGCTTTCTTTTTGGAGGAACCTCCAGGCTTGGTAGAGACAAAGAAATAAAGGAAAAGAGTCTGAGAAGGTGCTATGCCTAACTCTTGGCAAAGCAGCTGAAATATCTTAATAAAACCACAGGAATTTGGATGAAGTTGGGATGGGGCAATATTACACGACCACAACAAGTCGGTCTCGAAAGCAGTAAATGGAAAAGTAATGTTCAACTGACTGAAGAAATACTCATAGGCGTAGAAAAAAGGACTCTCCCCATCGACAGAGGTAGGAAAATAAACCCTCTCGTCAGAGTCGGGCGCCACAAGCTTATAATCTCTCTCTTGGGCACCACCACCACAAACCCTATGATGTTTCCTCAGCTCTACACAAAACTCAGCATCCACAATAGAGACACACATTAAGACAAGGGTGTCCAGCCAGTCGAACATCCCCTCGGGAACTTTAGAAGACATCTCTACAATGTTATTGCGAGAAGACATGAGGCCAACTAATCCTACAACAAGAAAAGAAGATTGGATTACTAAAAAATATCTCGGGCAAAAGACGAAACAACTCGACCAATAGTATATAGAAGAACAAACAGAAAAGGAAAACCCCAAGACTCAAACCAAAGTCCTGGGGTATCCTTTGGAGGCAGTAACAAATTAAGGTTTCAGGAAAAATCTACAGCTTACGTCTCAGCATCCCTCAAACAAGAAAAGAAGATTTCAAACAGCAAGCATTTTCATAGGAGAAAGACAAAACACAAAAAAGTACAAAAAATCATCAAAGCCACTATCTTTTTACAGTCTATCAGTAAAAAGCTTCGACAACATCAAACACGCCAAGCAAAAATAATCAAAGACACAACCTTTTCTTCAGAATCAAACAAATTATCATCAAAAGCACAAACGAAAACAATGATAACATGCAAAAGCCCTAAGAGCGTCAAGCAATAGGAAAGACGAAAAGATTCATACAAAAGGGCGAAGAAACTTTAGAGCACGCATTACGACAGTAACCAGGCACAGCAAAAGCAGAAAGATCCAAACTTTCTGAAAGCAAAATCGAAACTTTCTCACCATCGTCGAATGATGCCACAAAGCAAAGACAAAGCGCAGGCAAAAAGTGAGAAAGTAAAGGAAGCAGTTACGAAGAAGAACGAAGAAGAGAAACCGTTTTCTAAATGTAGAAATTCAAAATAAAACCAAAGGAAACGGGGCAATTAATGCCAATTAATGAAGGAATTTAACCCTCGCACGTTCCCTAGAAGCGCTAATACACAAGCGCGCGCTTTTAGAGAAAAACGTTCCACATTCAAAAAGGTTCTACAAAGGAAGGAATCAACTAAATGCTTGAGTTCGACTTCACTAGAGAAGGACCGAAGTCAAGGACTTGACCTCAAAAAAAAGAAGACCGAGCTCAAGCAGGGGCACTGTTCATACACTGGGTCGAGTTATCTGACCTGGGATGATTGGCGACAAAGCGACCGACCTCTTCAGGTCAGGCTACCCGACCTCTTCTAAAAGAGGTCGGCCGAATCAACAGGAAAGTCCAATAAAGGGCCCAAATAGAGGAACACGACCCACATCCAAAGGCAATCCAAACCTATAGAGATAAAGGCGGTTCCCTTGAAGATAAGCTGACTTCACCCAAAGTAAGATAAGATAAGATAACTAACTTATCTTATCAGAAAGGTCTGCCCACACTACTATAAATACACTGGAGCACCCAGGTATAACTCATACTCTGATTCTATAATAAACCTGCTTAATACCCGTGCTAACTTAAGCATCGGAGTCTCTTGCAGGTACCCCCACCCTTCGGTGACCAAGGATCAGTAGTGCAACCAGCCAACAAGTCGGACACAACAGCTCCGGCCGCCACTCACCAGCCAGACACGTCGACACCGACCAGTACAGAAGATCTCATCTGAGATCGACCTCCAGTTTCAGGTAACCCTCAGAACACTACTCTTCCCCCCTTTGTCTCTTTACTCTGCTCTGATTACTCTTTTCTCTTAGTCTCTTCACTCTTCTCTGATTACTCTTTTCTCTTAGTCTCTTTATTAATCTTTTTCTCTTTACTTTACTCTGCTTACTCTGTTCTCTGTGTTTCTTTACTCTGCTCTTATTTCTCTGCTTAACGTATGTATTTAAAGCTTATGTAAATTTCGGTATGAATAGTTAACCTATCCTAAGTATAGGTTCATTAAGTATATATTGAAACAGTTTCACTTTTCATATTATACCTAACCCTAGTCGCAACTCAAGGACTAACTATGTTGCCCTAGTTCGTTCACTAGTCTCTGACTATTTTTCTGTCATTAAAACATTACAGACTTTTCTTTGATTTTTATCTTTTCTTCAAGTTTTTACCTATCCTTTATCTTTGCCTCATAAATATGTTATTACCACTCCCTAAGTGTTTTATGAAGGTAATTAAGAGATTCTACGCTTAATGTTGTCTTTCTAAAGCTTTTACGAAAAACTGCCTTTTCTGCATTATTTTATTATTTTTATGAAAATATTATTTTTAATTAAATATTATTATTTAATATTTTATTATTATTTACTATTTTATTACTAAATATTTTAACCCTTTAAAATTCACTTTTTACAACCCGTAACTTTTAATATTTCTACTTTAACCACCCTAACTTTCAGAAATTACCAAATAACCCCTCAAACACCAAAATAATTACAACCTTGCCCTTTTTAAGATCTAAAAGGTGTTCTTCAATGTTCTTCATCACACTCAAAGTGTTCTTTGTGTTCTTCATAAATTCTTCAGATTCTTTCTCTGTTTTTATCCGTTTTTCAGTGTTTTCAGCAACCGATTTTTACCAAAATTCATAATAAATTAGCAGCCACCAAAACCCCATCTTTTCTAATAGATTTTAACACAAATTGTACTCCAATTTAAGGGTTAGGGTTCATTTTTTTAGCAGCCATGAAGAACACAATTTCAAAGTTGAATATCATCAAATTTCATCAAAATTTCAACAAACTTTCACCAAGAATAACTCACATAAGCAATCAATTTCAAGCATAAACAAATCATATCATAATCACACATATCAAACACAACTAATCAAGATTAATTTCATCAAACCCTACCTGGTTTTGCTGCTCCTAATTCGGTTAGACTTTCAGGTGGTCCTTAAGCACTTTTTCCTCCTAAATCACATCAAGAACAACTTTAAATCCAAAAACCCTCAACTAACCAAATCTCACTCAGCTTGTTAGGAAGTGATTTCTAACCTTAGACTTGCTGGAAATTCACATTTCTTGGCCCTCAAGTCAAGTTAAGAATGATTCATAAGGAAGAACATCAAGAAAACACATGTTTAAGCATGTTTCCTTGAAACCGAATCAAACGGGAGATGGTACAGCCAACTCACCTTGATTCCATCCTTGATAAGTCATATGGTCATGTAGAGAAAGAAGAGAGGATCATTTTGGTCGGATTGGAATTTTGATTTGAGTTTTAGTTCAGCAGAAATCAAGCTTTGAAGATTTAGAACTAAGAAATTTTCTCTCCTTTTTCTCTTGATTATTTTCGGCCACAATAAGCAAATGAGGCAGCCTTGGGGATTTTGGGGGGTGTAGGGTGAGTTGTGATTAGTTGGCTTGGAGGTGGGTTAAAATAATATTAAAATATCTCAGGTGTATAACTACTAAAACTAGATGTATCGGAACACTTGTAAAAACATCCTAAAATTTCTTTTCTGAGCTACTAGCATAAATGACACTAGTAACATATTTAATATGAGAATAGATCATGTATGATGAGGCATTAGCATTACTAAAGTCATCAGAGAATGCTGGTGCTAAGCTGCACCAGTAAACTGTGAACCTGGTTAAACCGATTTCCTGTTTTTAACTAAAACAGACCAGGTAACCTTATAATATCATTCAAGCTTCTTTTAATACTAATATAATGATAATATTATACTGTTATCACTCTTCTCTCATAAATCGAGTTTGGTTTGTCAAATTGAGACTATTTACGAAAAAAAGAATCAAAACTCCTAACCGATACGGTTCAAAACTAGGTTCTTCGTGACTGCGTTATCAAGCTTTCCTCAAAAAGGTTCTAGCTGAAAGATGACATAATGGCAATGAGGATTGAGATGCTTGATGATATAGCAGAGGTTCTCCCCCTACTAATCTTCCGGAGAAATTCGTACTTTTAGAAAAGATCTCGCGTACTCGAAAACCGGGGTTGTTACATTCTACCCTCCTAAAAGAAAATTTTGCCCTCAAAATTTCGATTACCTGAGAACAGATGTGGGTAATCAGCTTTCATCTTATCATCTAGTTCCTAAGTATGCTCTTCTTCTCCTCTTTGTCCCCATGTTACTTTAACTAAGCGAACAGTTTTGCCTCTTAGTTGCTTATCACTTCTTTCTACGATCTGAACTGGTGATGTTTCATATGTCAATTCATTTTGTAATTGTACTATTTTTGGTTGTAGAACATGACTCTCGTCGGGAATATATTTCTTAAGTTGCGAGACATGAGAAACATCATGAAGGTTTGACAGGTATGGAGGAAGGGCTACTTGATAAGCTACTAGACCGACTCTTTTAAGTATTTGGAAAGGTCCTATGTATCGAGGGTTAAGCTTTTTAGTCTTAAGGGCTCTACCTATTTTAGTAGTCGGGGTTACTTTTAGAAAGACATGGTCTCCCTCACTAAACTCTAAGGGTCTACGTCTATTATTGGCATAGCTCTTTTGATGGCTTTGGGCTATCTTGATCTTCTGACGAATCCCCTTTATCTTCTCAGTAGTTTCTTGCACTAAGTCTGGACCTAAGACACTAGCTTCTCCGTCGTCATTCCAACACAATGGTTTTTGACATCTCCTTCCATAGATAGCTTCATATAGTGCCATCCCGATACTTTGTTGGTAACTATTTTTATAGACGAACTCGATCAACGGCAAATATTTATCCCAACTGCCTTGGTTATGCATCACACAAGATCTTAGCATGTCTTCTAATGTCTGGATTGTCCGCTCGGATTGTCCGTCTGTCTGAGGATGGTATGCTATACTCATGTGTGATTCTGCTCCCAACGCTTTCTGAAAAGCTGATGCACAGAAAACTTGTCTCTCAACAAATTTTCTTCGGCAAGTGTACTGAATTTGTCGTCAAGTAAAAACTCACAATAGAGTGAGGTCGAATCCCACAGAGATTGATTGATCAAGCAACTTTAATCAAAGGAATATTCTAGTTGAGCGAACCAGAATTTGATTTAAGATTTGCAGAAAATTAAATGGCGGGAAAGTAAATAGCAGAAACAGTAAATACTAGAAATAAAGAGTTGAATGTAAATGGCGGAAAGTAAATTACAGAATCTTAAATGGGAATGGGGTAATTGCTCATAAAAGTAAATGGCAGAAATTAAAGAGAATGGGTAAGATCAGAAATGGGGAATTCATTGGGCTCAGGAGATGTTGCATTCTCCGGATCAAGTTCATTTTCATCTCTACCTCAATCAATGCATTCATTGATCTCCTTGGCAATCTTAAGTGATCGAATTCCAATTTCTTTGTAATTCAATCTCTCAAATCTTGATCAATAGCCAATTCCTTGGTCAATTGCTCATGAGAAAAGATGAAGTATGGTCACTGATTATACCACATGCATTTCCCAAATAAAGTGTTGGTAGGATTATAGTCACATATCCATCCAAACCCATTTTGGTCCAGTATGAGAAAGCATTTCTAGCATGATATATTCATTCCTCTTTCAAGGTTCAGAAGAGATCCAAGTATAAATAGCTTCTTTTCCAAGATAACTACCCAATTGGATGAAGATCGAAAGCTTTCTAGTAAAATCATGAGAAAAGAGAGAAGAAGGAGAATGAAAACTAATATTGATCCATCAAATTACAACAGAGCTCCCTAACCCAATGAAAAGGGTTTAGTTGTTCATAGCTCTGGAAAATGAAAACAAAGATGGAGAATACATCATGAAAGTAAAACTAGAAGTGAAGAGAATGTAAAATACAGAGAGTAGTTTTATGCCAAAGGCTCCCTAAAGTTTCCAAAAACTCTCTAACTAATTCAAAGCTACTCCTATATATACTACTCTTCTCATCTTCTAGTTGGATCTTCAAGTCTTGGGTATGGGCCTCTGAATCTTGAGTTTGAAGCAGTTATCCTTTTCATTGGGCTTAGCTTTGCTTGCAGAAAGAAAAGGTGAAGTATGCAGGGACTTTGACTCAGGATGTTAGTGGTGTCAACGTTAAGTGAAAGTGTGGGTTCGAGAGCGTTAGTGACAATCACCTTTTTCACTAACGTTTCTAACCCAAATATGATCACGTTGACTTCAACGTTAGTGGCACTAACGTGACCACTAACGTTGCCTCTTGGTCCTTCGCACACGTTATTGGGACTTACCTTTCCCAATAATGTAGAGAGTCCTCCCTTGTCCCTACGTTAGAGTCCACGTTAACTAGGTTAACGTGGCTTCTAATGTAGCAGTGCCAATTCTTTGAGAACGTTAGTGACACTTACCTTTGTCACTAACGTTCCAATGTGCCCCTATTTCCCACGTTAGAGTCCACGTTAACTATGTTAACGTGGCTTCTAACGTAGTCATGCTAGCCATCTCCAATGTTAGTAACAAAGGTGAGTGTCACTAACGTTGGCTCATCATCTCTTTATCCACGTTAACTAAGTTAACGTGGGAGTTAACGTTGCTCATGGTGGCTCTTGGTGGTTCACCCCAACATTAGTGACAAAGGTAAGTGTCACTAACGTTGGCTATCAATTGCTCTCTCCACGTTAGCTTCCACGTTAACTAAGTTAACGTGGGAGTTAACGTGGCTTATGGAGGCTTGGCCAACGTTAGTGACAAAGGTGAATGTCACTAACGTTGGCTTCTCTTTTGCTTCTTAACGTTAGAGTCCTCGTTAACTAAGTTAACGTGGCTCTTAACGTGGCCACTTATGAGCTTGGTCCAACGTTAGTGACAAAGGTAAGTGTCACTAACGTTGGTTCCATTTTCTTTCTTCCGTGTTAGAGTTCACGTTAACTTACTTAACGTGACTCTTAACGTGGGTTATGATGGCTTCGAGAGCTTTATTGGCGATTACTTTTCTCATTAACGTTGCAAGCTAGCTCCCATTCCACGTTAGTGGTCACGTTAGTTAGACTAACGTGGGTGCTAACGTGGTTCTTCCTTGCTTCCTTTGTCCTGAAATCAAGCAATAAAGTGCATCAAAGTTCTAATCCAAATCATGAGACATGCATCCTCTAATTTGTCATATAATTCATGCAAAATTCTCATGAAATCATGTAAAGTGCACCATGTATGCTTGAATCAAGATGTAAGTGAATATCTACCCAAAACTAGCTTATTTTCTAAGAAAATGCATGAAACTACCTTAAAAATAGTAAAGAAAAGGCCAGTGAAACTGGCCAAAATCCCCTGGCATCAAAAGCCCCCCAGAATCTGGAAGTAAACCTCGGATCTCGATTTGAAATAATTGACAAAGGTATCCCATGCAATCGTACGATTTCTTGAATATATATCCGTGCTAGCCTTTCTAAAGTATAGTCAACTTGAATCAGAAGAAAGTGCGCTGACTTTGTAAACCTGTCCACAATTACCCAGATGGCATTGTGTCCTGTTGAGGTCCTTGGCAATTCCGTGACAAAATCCATAGTGATATGCTCCAATTTCCATTGTGGTATTTCTAAGGGTTGCAAGGTTCCTGACGGTTTCTGATGTTCCACCTTCACCTTCTGGCAGGTTAAACATTTTGAGACATAATTAGCTACCTCTTTCTTTAAGCCCGGCCACCAGAACATTCGTTTCAAATCTGAATACATCTTTGTCACTCCAGGATGCATAGGAAATCTACTTTGTTGAGCTTTTGCAAGAATCCTTTGTCGCAATTCTCCAGAGTTAGGCACACAAATTCTGTTCTTGTAACTCTATGGACCACTACGATCTTGTCTCACAACTTCTGGTTCTTCTGCTCCCATATGTTTCAGCACCGTCATCATTTTTGAATTCTGAACACAGTCTTTGGTATATCTGGCTACTTAAATTTGGTGATGACCCAGTCGCAAATAAATATTTGAGAACATAGTTGCACCTTTCAACTGATCCATCAAATCATCAATCCATGCAAGTGGGGTAGTTTGGGTTCAAAGGCGAAAAACACATTTTCTAGCAGCCCGGATAAGAACACTGTTCGCCAATTCCAATTGCCCGGCCAAAAGCGCAAAAGAGCGCACTCCAGGCTAGGCTGTTCTTGATAGTGACTTTATTTAACTATCGATAATCTACGCAAAGTCTCATTCGACCGTCTTTCTTTTTACTAATAATACCAGAGCTCCCCAAGATGATGCACTGGGACGAATAAATTTCTTTCCAGGTAGCTCATCCAACTGCTTTTTTAACTCTGCAAGTTCTAGTGGTGACATCCGGTACAGTGCTATAGATATTGGTCCAGTTTCAGGTACTAGATCAATGCTGAATTCTATCTCTCGCTGAGGGGGAAACTCAGGTATGTCATCCGGGAAAACATCAGGAAATTCCTTCACCACTCGGATTTATTCTAAACTTAGTTCACTGTCATTCGAGCTAGCCGCTAACAGAACTTACCCTTCACAATCACTCCCGTCTAAGGTAACTCTTACAGAATTTAGATATAAGGTTTGAGAAAGAAATGATTTAGTATGTGAACTATCAGATGGAATAAAAAAAGTTCTTTCAAAGCAATCATGAAAAACATGATATTTAGATGGCCAATTTAGCCCTAGAATAACTTCTAAACCACATAGAGGCAAACAGATTAAATCATGTATGAAAGTCCTATTCCTAATAGTAAATGGTACTTGCAGGCACACTAAACTGGTCAAAGTATTTTGGGATGCAGGTGTATGGACAATTAAATCAAAATTTAACTCAGAGAAATCTAGTCCCAACTCACGAGCAACAGTTAAAGAGATAAAGGAATGCGATGCACCCGAATCATACAGTATAGTAAGAAATCGATTTTTGACATAAGACTGACCTTAGATCAGGGTGTTAGATTGCATAGCATCATCAGCAGTCATAGCAAACACTCGACCATGTTGCTAGGTTCACATTGGATCCGAACAAACTTTCTTGGGTAGATCCTAGCTGTGTGTCTAGATTCCTCACAAGTAAAACAAGCATTCGTTCCCTACAGCATCCAAATCTAACATAGCCATAGCCATGGAGATCAATAAATAAGCACACACTGATAGAAATTATAAGGAAGCATAAAGAAACATATAACTCAGCTAATATTATACATCATGTACACTATAACAAAACATATAGCATTCACAAAAGATCAAGTCAGTTTACATCCTTGTCATCCTATGTAGCTAATATATATACACGACACTCCCAAGGACTAGCCCATACAAAAAGCTGCTACACTGGCACCCAGGCTAGCCTAACCACTATATAGCTCCTTGCTCTCGAGTGTACTAACACAAGTGAGAGACTAACTACACATACTGTCAGACTAGAGTGTCATCAAAAGAATGCCCCTACTGCTGTCAAACTATATCTACACGTGGCCATTCGGAAGATTGTCGTGAGGCTCACCCATCTCCTCATCCTGTTCTATCTCTATCTCAGGATCCTCTTCCTCCTCATCTTCCACCGCTACAGCTATACCCTTAGACCCACCAGAAGCATTGCTGTCACTATATATAAAACCATTAGTGAGCATAGGTCCATTCGTGTATATAGGAGCTACCCCATCGTCCGGTAGTGCCGACTCCTCAGGCTGTGGAAAGTCAGGGATCGGCTCAGGGGAAAAGTCTCACTCTGGTGGAATTACAGGTACGTAGTCACCAGCTAACTCGGGCTCATCAGGAATGATAGGTTCGGGTTCCACCACATTCAAAGGATGAGCTGGTATAGTGTATCTGGGACCATCAGGAAAAGGATGTCCAGGTGAGTCAGTGTGTAACCAGGATAAGGGAAAGTCATAAGGAACATCAGGGTCAAAATGCGGGCTATACAAAGGATGTTGGAAGAGACAGTTTCATCACGCGTAATGTCTCATACGAGGCTCTGCACTCAAAATGTAGTAACCATAGTAAACTGGATCCTTGTAAATATATAGGTCTTTAACTTCATAGAATATCACGCCCGTCTCCATCTGGAGGGGAGGAAGGGAGATAAGGGGGTAAGAACTGGGGAGTTATTAGTTAAGTTCATTAATTCTCGTGTTGTTTAGCAGATAAATAGCAGAATACTGAGAAGCAGTAAATAGAAAAAACAGATAAATAGAGAAAATAGAGAAAACAGAAAGTAAAACACAAACAAAAGAATACAAAAAAACAAAACACAGACGCAGTGAATAGAATACAAACAAAGAAAGCATACATTCAAACAACAATCATAACAGAGAAAATGCACAACCAAGTATGATGCATGTCTGTCCTATGCAGGCCATGAGCTCACGTGTCGGTTTACACCCTGCAGCCCCACATTACCTAGGAACAAGTCCTAGATATGGTTTCCCTTTGTGTCCTTAGTGCATACGTGTCGGTGGTAAGAATACCACTCCTTCGTGACTACTGGTAATCAGTACAAAGCTCGACCCCATAATATACGCACAAGGGGAAACAGTGATCCTCAGTTCGTGGGCGTCCCCGAGATCAACACACAAACAAAACAAAGATCCTCAGTTCGTGGGATTCCCCGAGATCAACATAGAACAAAACAGAGATCTTCAGTTCGTGGGTTTCCCCGAGATCAATACATAACAACACAGAGATCCTCAGTTTGTGGGTTTCCCCGAGATCAATACACAAAACAGCGATCCTCAGTTCGTGGGTTATACCCGAGATCAACATACAACAGTTCGTAGGTTATTCCCATAATCAATGATTATCAATTCGTGGGTTTTCCCGCATTTAAAACAAATAACAATTTATAGGTTTCTCCGAGATCAATGATCATTCAGTTCATGGGTACTTCCCGAATTTAACCAATTATCAATCTGTCGGTTTTACTACTTGTTCATACCCTGGGTCGAGCTCTGCAACCCGGGATGTTTGGAGACAAAGTCAACCGACCTCTTCAGGTCAGACTATCTGACCTTTTCTTAAAGAGCTCGGCCAAATCACCAGGAAAGCCCAAAAAGGGCCCAAACAGAAGAACACAACACAAATCCAAAGGCAGCCCAAGCCTATAGAGATAAGGGCGGTTCCCTTGAAGATAAGATGACTTCACTAAAAGATAAGACAAGATAAGATAAGATAACTATCTTATCCCCAGGAAGATCACTTTACAAACATTATAAATACACTTGAGCACCCAGGTATAACTCATACTCTGATTTTACTAAAAACCTACTTAATACCCTTGCTAACTTAAGCATCAGAGTCCCTCGTAGGTACCACCACCCTCCGGTGACAAAAGATCAGCAACACAGCCAGTCCAACAAGTCGGACACGACAGCTCCGGCCGCCACCCACCAGCCGGACACGCCATCTCCGACCAATACAGAAGATTTCATCCGAGATCGACCTACAGTTTTAGGTAACCCTCGGAACATTGGCGCCGTTGCCGGGGAACCTGGAAGTCATCCCATTATCATGATAGACAACCTTGACAATGACCACGACTCGGATCTAGAAGATAGAACGCCGCACAAGAACGCGGACACTACACCAAAAGATATCCCACAACCTAACGGAGACAAAAATTCACCAAACACGGGAATCATGGAGGCGCTTAAGACAGTCTAAAACAACTTAAAAAAGAAGCTCAACATCAACAAGAAGTTGAGAGAGACCTACGAAGGGAAGTAAGGCGACGCCGAGAATTAGAGGACAAAATCCTAAAGCTCGAAGACGATCTCAAAGCTAAAACTACTCGATCCACTCATGAGGATAGCTCCCCGCAAGGACCAAGATCCATTCAATAAGGAGATCATGAAGACCAAAATCCCAAAGGACTTTAAACTTCCCGACATGACTTTATATGATGGCACGGCAGATCCCAGCCATCACCTCAGTAATTTTAGAAGTCGAATGTACCTCACTGACGCCTCAGATGCAATTCGCTGCAAAGCCTTCCCGACTACCTTAACAAAAACAGCGATTAAATGGTTCGACAATCTACCCCCTAGGTTCATCTCAAGCTTCGACGACTTAGCCAAGAAGTTTTTAGCCAGATTATCTATCCAGAAAAACAAAACTAAGCACGCCCCAAGTCTATTAGGGATCAAACAAGGGGATCGGGAATGTCTCCACAGCTACATGGAAAGATTCAACAAAGCATGTCTGGACATACAAAATCTGCCCACAGAAGCAGCAATTATGGGTCTCATCAATGGCTTACGAGAGGGGCCTTTAAGCCACTCTATATCGAAAAACATCCCACATCTTGATTAGGAGAGACCTCAAAGTCCGGATTCTCCTACTCCTCCCGATATAAGGATAAAGAGTCCAAGAAAAAAGAAGATCAGCATGGAAAAAAGATCAAGAAATATCACAATTACACCCATCTTCGGGTGTCTCCTGTAGATGTCTACAGAGATGTTTGCCATACTGAAAAATGCCCCCAGCTCGACCACTCAAAAGCAAAAAAGGAGGAGGAAATCGGACTGAATATTGTGAATACCATCGAATCTATGGACACTCCACCAATGAATGCTTCAACTTAAAAAATGTGATAGAAAAATTGGTAAGAGACGGGAAATTAGATCGGTACTTAGCCAGCCGAGTCGATGAGCAAAGAAAAAGAAAAAGGGACGAAGATGTCGGATGAACTGAGCGACCACCTCGTACACTAGAGAGACACGTCCACATGATACACGGAGGATTTGCGGGAGGAGGGGTCTCCAAATCATCCCGCAAAAGATATCTTAAAGAAGAATATCATGTCGAGGGAAAAGAGGAAGCACCCGACATCCCCACAATTACTTTTACTAAAGAGGACGCGGCTGGCATCATCTCAGGACACGACGATCCCATGGTCATCACCATCATATTGGCCAACGCAAATCTCCACCGCACACTGGTAGACCAGGGAAGTTCCGCCGACATCTTGTTCAAAACTGTCTTCGACAAACTCAGCCTGAAAGAAAAAGAACTTAGAGCATATCCGAACAGCCTGTTCGGGCTGGAGAACACCCCAATCCAACCACTAGGGTACATCTCACTACACACGATCTTTGGAAAAGGAAACCAGTCAAGAACGCTCAAAATAGACTACATCGTGGTCGACGTGAGTTCAGCCTACAATGCCTTAATAGGTCAGACAACATTAAATCAGCTCGGCGCAGTAGTCTCAACTCCACACCTATGCATGAAGTTCCCAAAAGGAATAGCTACAATAAAAGTATACCAGAAGACAGCGCACCGTTGTTATAACAAAAGTCTAAACCTCAGAGGCAGAGGAGAAGAATTCCACACCATCGAGCTCGGTGGAGTTCGAGGGCGGGAAGAACTCCGTCCACAACCCGAAGGCGAAGTAGAAAAGATCCAGATCAGAGATGTCCCAGAAAAAACAACCAGTATCGGCACGATCCTAAAATGAGACATAAAAGAATCACCCGTATAGTTCCTACGAGATAATGTCGATCTCTTTGCATGGAAGGCCGCAGACATGCCAGGCATAGACCCTAAGTTAATGTGCCACAAGCTGGTAGTTTACCCAGGATCTCGGCCAGTACAGCAGAGACATAGAAAGCTCAGGCCAGAACGATCCCAAGCTGTGGAAGAGCAGGTACAAGCTCTACTGGAGGCAGGATTCATAAGAGAAGTCAAATATCCACTATGGCTAGCTAACGTCGTTTTGGTGAAAAAATCAAATGGAAAGTGGCAGATGTGCACTGACTACACTGATCTCAACAAAGCCTGCCCAAAGGATCCCTATCCACTCCTAAGTATCGACACTCTGGTGGATGCCTCCTCCGGATATAAATACCTCTCGTTTATGGATGCTGATGAGCGGATAATTTATACGCTTTTTGGCATTGTTTTTAGTATGTTTTTAGTAGGATCTAGTTACTTTTAGGGATTTTTTCATTAGTTTTTATGTTAAATTCACATGAGTTTACTATGAGTTTGTGTGTTTTTCTGTGATTTCAGGTATTTTCTGGCTGAAATTGAGGGACTTGAGCAAAAATCAGATTCAGAGGTTGAAGAGGGACTGCTGATGCTGTTGGATTCTGACCTCCCTACACTCAAAATGAATTTTCTGGAGCTACAAAACTCAAAATGGCACGCTTCCAATTGCGTTGAAAATTCGTCATCCAGGGCTTTCCAGCAATATATAATAGTCCATACTTTGCCCAAGTTTAGATGACGCAAACTGGCGTTCAACGCCAGCTCTCTGCCCAATTCTGGCGTCCAGCGCCAGAAACAAGCTGCAAAGTGGAGTTCAACGCCCAAACTGGCACAAAAGCTGGCGTTCAACTCCAGAAAGAGCCTCTGCACGTGTGACATTCAAGCTCAGCCAAAGCACACACCAAGTGGGCCCCGGAAGTAGATTTATGCATCAATTACTTACTTCTGTAAACCCTAGTAGCTAGTTTATTATAAATAGGACTCTTTACTATTGTATTAGATCCTGAGTTTTATCTTTTGAACATCTTTTGATCATTTGTAGATCTCTAGACCTCCATGGGAGGCTGGCCACTCGGCCATGCCTACCCTCTATTCACTTATGTATTTTCAACGGTAGAGTTTCTGCACTCCATAGATTAAGGTGTGGAGCTCTGCTGTTCCTCAAAGATTAATGCAAAGTACTACTGTTTTTCTATTCAATTCAACTTATCCCACTTCTAAGATATTCATTTGCACTTCAACCTGAATGTGATGAACGTGACAATCATCATCATTCCCTATGAACGCGTGCCTGACAACCACTTCCGTTCTACCTTAGATTGAATGAGTATCTCTTAGATCTCTTAATCAGAATCTTCGTGGTGTAAGCTAGATTGATGGCGGCATTCATGAGAATCCGGAAAGTCTAAACCTTGTCTGTGGTATTCCGAGTAGGATTCAGGGATTGAATGACTGTGACGAGCTTCAAACTCGCGAGTGCTGGGCGTAGTGACAGACGCAAAAGGAGGGTGAATCCTATTCCAGTATGATCGAGAACCTGAAATGATTAGCCGTGCTGTGACAGAGCATTTGGACCATTTTCACAAGAGGATGGGACGTAGCCATTGACAACGGTGATGCCCTTACATAAAGGCAGCCATGGAAAGGACTAAGACTGATTGGATGAAGACAGCGGGAAAGCAGAGATTCAGAGGAACGAAAGCATCTCTACACGCTTATCTGAAATTCTTACCAATGAATTACATAAGTGTTTCTATCCCTATTTTATGTTTAATTAGTATTATTTTCGAAAACTCCATAATCAATTATTATCCGCCTGACTGAGATTTACAAGTTGACCATAGCTTGCTTCATACCGACAATCTCCGTGGGATCGACCCTTACTCACGTAAGGTTTATTACTTGGATGACCCAGTGCACTTGCTGGTTAGTTGTATCGAAGTTGTGACAAATTATGAATTGAGATTAGAGCACCAAGTTTTTGGAGCCATTACCAGAGATCACAATTTCGTGCACCAAGTTTTTGGCGCCGTTGCCGGGGATTGTTCGAGTTTGGACAACTGACGGTTCATCCTGTTGCTCAGATTAGGTAATTTTCTTTTTGTTTTCTTTTCAAAAATTTTTCAAAAATCTTTCAAAAATTTCTCCTTTGTTTTCGAAAAAAAAAATTGTTTAAAATAAATGTTTTCAAAAATATATTTTTCTTCAGAATTTTTAAGAATGAATTCTAGTGTTTCATGATGATTTGTTAAATCCTGGCTGGCTGTAAGCCATGTCTAATTTTTTGGACTGGGGTTTCAACTTACCATCACAAATGAAGAGATTCTCACACACTTAGTTGCTCTATACATGAAAAGTATCAATACATACTAAAGCTTGGCTGGCTATTAAGCCATGCCTAACCCTTTGATTGGAGCTTTAGACCAAAGAGCATAAGATTCCTGGATTTCATATTAAAAATTTTGGAATCCTTATTTTTATTTTTCATAATAATTTTCGAAAAAAATACAATTAAAAGAAAATACAAAAAAATCATAAAATCATAAAAATCAAAAATATTTTTGTGTTCTTGTTTGAGTCTTGAGTCATGTTATAAGTTTGGTGTCAATTGCATATTCATCTTGCATTTTTCGAAAATTCATGCATTCATAGTGTTCTTCATGATCTTCAAGTTGTTCTTGGTAAGTCTTCTTGTTTGATCTTGATGTTTTCTTGTTTTGTGTTGTATGGTGTTTTTCATATGCATTCTTGCATCCATAGAGTCTAAGCATCAAAGATTTCTAAGTTTGGTATCTTGCATGTTTTCTTTGCATATAAAAATTTTCAAAAATAAGTTCTTGGTGTTCATCTTGACATTCAAAGTGTTCTTGGTGTTCATCTTGACATTCATAGCATTCTTGCATGCATTCATTGTTTTGATCTAAAATTTCCATGCATTGAGCATTTTTAGTGTTTTTCTCTCTCATCATAAAAATTCAAAAAAAATAAAAAAAAATATCTTTCCCTTTTTCACTCATAAATTTCGAAAATTTGAGTTGACTTTTTCAAAAATTTTTAAAATCTAGTTGTTTTTATGAGTCAAATCAAATTTTCAATTTAAAATTCCTATTCTTTTCAAAATCTCTTTCAAAAATCAAATCTTTTTCATTTTTCTTAGTTATTTTCGAAAATTATAAAAATATTTTTCAAAAATCTTTTTCTTAATTTTACATCATATTTTCGAAAATAACATCATCAATTAATGTTTTGATTCAAAAATTTCAAGTTTGTTACTTACTTGTTAAGAAAGATTCAAACTTTAAGTTCTAGAATCATATCTTGTGATTTCTTGTGAATCAAGTCATTAATTGAGATTTTAAAAATCAAATCTTTTTCAAAAACTAATTTCTATCATATCTTTTCAAAAATATCTTCTTATCTTACCTTTTTCAAAAAAGTGATTGCAAAATATCTTTTCTAACTTCCTAACTTCTTATCTTTTCAAAATTTGTTTCAACTAACTAACTAACTTTTTGTTTGTTTCTTACCTTTTTCAAAACTACCTAACTAACTCTCTCTCTCTAATTTTTGAAAAAAATCTTCCCTCTTTTTCAAAATTTCTTTTTAATTAGACTAATTATTTTATTTTTTATTTGAATTTTCGAAAAACTACTAACCTTTTTCAAAAACTATTTTCGAAAATCACTAACTCTTTTTCAAAAATTATTTTCGAAAATTCTCTCCTCCTCTCATCCCCTTCTATTTATTTATTCATCTACTAACACTTCTCTTCATCTCACATCTCTGCTCCTATCATCACCTTTGTGTTTGGATTCTTCATTCCTCTTCACCCCTATTCCTTTTCTTCTTCTACTAACAATAAGGAACCTCTTTACTGTGACATAGAGGATTCCTCTTCTTTTCTTTTTCTCTTCTCTTTCTTATGAGCAGGGACAAAGAAAAAGGCATTCTTGTTGAAGCTGATCCAGAACCTGAAAGGACTCTGAAGAGAAAACTAAGAGAAGCTAAATTACAACAATCCAGAGACAACCTTATTGAAAATTTCAAACAAGTAAAGGAGATGGCAACCGAACCCAACAACAATAATGCAAGGAGAATGCTTGGTGACTTTACTGCACCTAATTCCAATTTACATGGAAGAAGCATCTCCATTCCTACTATTGGAGCAAACAATTTTGAGCTGAAACCTCAGCTAGTTTCTCTGATGTAGCAGAACTGCAAGTTTCATGGACTTCCATCTGAAGATCCTCTTCAGTTCTTAACTGAATTCTTGCAGATCTGTGATACTGTTAAGACTAATGGAGTAGATCCTGAAGTCTACAGGCTCATGCTTTTCCCTTTTGCTGTAAGAGACAGAGCTAGAATATGGTTGGACTCTCAACCCAAAGACAGCCTGAACTCTTGGGATAAGCTGGTCATGGCTTTCTTAGCCAAGTTCTTTCCTCCTCAAAAGCTGAGCAAGCTTAGAGCTGATGTTCAAACCTTCAGACAGAAAGAAGGTGAATCCCTCTATGAAGCTTGGGAAAGATGCAAGCAGCTGACCAAAAAGTGTCCTTCTGACATGCTTTCAGAATAGACCATCCTGGATATATTCTATGATGGTTTATCTGAGCTATCAAAGATGTCATTGGATACTTCTACAGATGGATCTATTCACCTAAAGAAAACGCCTGCAGAAGCTCACGAACTCATTGACATGGTTGCTAGTAACCAGTTTATGTACACTTCTGAGAGGAATCCTGTGAGTAATGGGACGCCTATGAAGAAGGGAGTTCTTGAAATTGATACTCTGAATTCCATATTGGCTCAGAATAAAATATTGACTCAGTAAGTCAATATGATTTCTCAGAGTCTCAATGGAATGCAAGCTGCATCCAACAGTACTCAAGAGGCATCTTCTGAGGAAGAAGCTTATGATCCTGAGAACCCTGCAATAGCAGAGTTAAAATACATGGGTGAACCATATGGAAACACCTACAATCCATCATGGAGAAATCACCCAAATCTCTCATGGAAGGATCAAAAGCCTCAACAAGGCTTTAATAATAGTGGAAGAAACAGGTTTAGCAATAGCAAGCCTTTTCCATCATCCACTCAGAAACAGACAGAGAATTCTGAGCAGAATCCATCTAGCTTAGCAAATTTAGTCTTTGATCTATCTAAGGCCACTGTGAGTTTCATGAATGAAATAAGGTCTTCCATTAGAAATTTGGAAGCACAAGTGGGCCAGCTGAGTAAAAGGATCACTGAAATCCCTCCTAGTACTCTCCCAAGCAATACAGAAGAGAATCCAAAAGGAGAATGCAAGGCCATTGAATTACTCACCATGGCCGAACCCACAAGAGAGGAGAAGGACGTGAATCCCAAGGAAGAAGACCTCCTGGGACGTCCAATGATCAATAAGGAGCTTCCCTCTAAGGAACCTAAGAAATCTGAGACTCATCTAGAGACCATAGAGATTCCATTGAACCTCCTTATGCCATTCATGAGCTCTGATGAGTATTCCTCTTCTGAAGAGAATGAGGATGTTACTGAAGAGCAAGCTGCCAAGTTCCTTGGTGCAATCATGAAGCTAAATGCCAAATTATTTGGTATTGAAACTTGGGAAGATGAACCTCCCTTGTTCACCAATGAACTAACTGATCTAGATCAACTGACATTGCCTCAGAAGAGACAGGATCCTGGAAAGTTCATAATACCTTGTACCATAGGCACCATGATCTTTAAGGCTCTGTGTGACCTTGGTTCAGGAATAAACCTCATGCCCCTCTCTGTAATAGAGAAGCTGGGAATCTATGGGGTGCAAGCTGCTAAAATCTCATTAGAGATGGCAGACAATTCAAGAAAATAGGCTTATGGACAAGTAGAGGACGTGTTAGTAAAGGTTGAAGGCCTTTACATGCCTGCTGATTTCATAGTCCTGGATACTAGAAAGGAAGAGGATGAATTCATCATCCTAGGAAGACCTTTCCTAGCCACAGCAAGAGCTGTGATTAATGTGGACAGAGGAGAATTGATCCTTCAATTAAATAAGGACAACCTTGTGTTTACAACTCAAGGATCTCTCTCTGCATCCATGGAGAGGAAGCAGAAAAAGCTTCTCTCAAAGCAGAGTCAACCAAAGCCCCCACAGTCAAACTCTAAGTTTGGTGTTGGGAGGCCACAACCAAACTCTAAGTTTGGTGTCAAACCCCCATATCCAAACTCTAAGTTTGGTGTTGGGAGGTCTCAACAAAGCTCTGAACATCTGTGAGGCTCCATGAGAGCCCACTGTCAAGCTATTGACATTAAAGAAGCGCTTATTGGGAGGCAACCCAATGTTTATTTATCTAATTTTATTTTTGTTTTTCATGTTTTCTTAGGTTCATGATCATGTGGAATCACAAAATAAATGAAAAATTTAGAAACAGAATCAAAAACAGCAGAAGAAAAATCACACCCTGAAGGAAGCACCTGCCTGGCGTTCAACGCCAGAACAGAGCATGGTTCTGGCGCTGAACGCCCAAAATGGGCAGTATCTGGGCACTGAATGCCCAAAATGGGCATAATCTGGGCGCTGAACGCCAGAATTGCACCCTGGAGAAGAGCTGGCGCTGAACACTCAGAACAAGCATGGTTCTGGCGTTCAACGCCAGAAATGGGCAACAAATGGGCGTTGAACGCCCAAAATGGGCACCAACCTGGCGCTGAACGCCCAGAGTTGTGTGCAAGGGCATTTTGCATGCCTAAATTGGTGTAGGGATGTAAATGCCTTGACACCTCAAGATCTGTAGACCTCACAGGATCATCTCAGGATCTGTGGACCCCATAGGATCCCCACCTTCCTTCCTCATAATCCTAGTTTTTTTTCTCCACATCTTCTTCTTCGTCTATTCCTTCTTCTTTTGCTCGAGGGCGAGCAACATTCTAAGTTTGGTATGGTAAAACAATTATGTAAAGGATCTATAGCTCAGTGGTAGAACATGTGGCTGCAAATCAAGAGATCCCTGAGATACCTCAGGGGATGCACTTCCCTCCACATAGTTATTGGAAGCAACTGAGGATAGAAATACCAAAAATCACTAGGAATCAAGCCACAAAGGCAAGGAAGAGACATAGAAGAGCTCAAGAACATCATTGGTTCCTCAAGAAGGAAACGGCATCATCACTAAGGTGGACTCATTCCTTGTTCTTACTTTCTCTGTTTTTTGTTTTCTATGTTAAGTGCTTATCCATGTTTGTGTCTTCATTACATGATCATTAGTAGTTAGTAACCATGTCTTAAAAGTTATGAATGTCCTATGAATCCATCACCTCTCTTAAATGAAAAATGTTTTAATTCAAAAGAACAAGAAGTACATGAGTTTCGAATTTATCCTTGAACTTAGTTTAATTATATTGATGTGGTGACAATGCTTCTTGTTTTCTGAATGAATGCTTGAACAGTGCATATGTCTTTTGAAGTTGTTGTTTAAGAATGTTAAATATGTTGGCTCTTGAAAGAATGATGACAAGGAGACATGTTATTTGATAATCTGAAAAATCATAAAAATGATTCTTAAAGCAAGAAAAAGCAGCAAAGAACAAAGCTTGTAGAAAAAAAAAAGAGAAGAAAAAAAAAATATAAGCGAACAAAAAAATAGAAAGAAAAAGCAAGCAGAAAAAGCCAAAAGCTCTTAAAACCAAGAGGCAAGAGCAAAAAGCCAATTACCCTTAAAACCAAAAGGCAAGGGTAAATAAAAAGGATCCCAAGGCTTTGAGCATCAGTGGATAGGAGGACCTAAAGGAATACAATCCTGGCCTAAGCGGCTAAACCAAGCTGTCCCTAACCATGTTCTTGTGGCGTGTAGGTGTCAAGTGAAAACTTGAGACTGAGCGGTTAAAGTCAAGGTCCAAAGCAAAAGAAGAATATGCTTAAGAACCCTGGACAGCTCTAATTGGGGACTTTAGCAAAGCTGAGTCACAATTTGAAAAGGTTCACCCAATTATGTGTCTGTGTCATTTATGTATCCGGTGGTAATACTGGAAAACAAAGTGCTTAGGGCCACGGCCAAGACTCATAAAGAAGCTGTGTTCAAGAATCATCATACTGAACTAGGAGAATCAATTACACTATCTGAACTCTGAGTTCCTATAGATGCCAATCATTCTGAACCTCAATGGATAAAGTGAGATGCCAAAACTATTCAAGAGGCAAAAAGCTACAAGTCCCGCTCATCTGATTGAAGCTATGTTTCATTGATAGTTTGGAATTTATAGTATATTCTCTTCTTTTTATCCTATTTGATTTTCAGTTGCTTGGGGACAAGTAACAATTTAAGTTTGGTGTTGTGATGAGCGGATAATTTATACGCTTTTTGGCATTTTTAGTATGTTTTTAGTAGGATCTAGTTACTTTTAGGGATGTTTTCATTAGTTTTTATGTTATATTCACATTTCTGGACTTTACTATGACTTTGTGTGTTTTTCTGTGATTTCAGGTATTTTCTGGCTGAAATTGAGGGACTTGAGCAAAAATCAGATTCAGAGGTTGAAGAAGGACTGCTGATGCTGTTGGATTCTGACCTCCCTGCACTCAAAATAAATTTTTTGGAGCTACAGAACTCAAAATGGTTCGCTTCCAACTGCGTTAGAAAGTAGACATCCAGGGCTTTCCAGAAATATATAATAGTCCATACTTTGCCCAAGTTTAGATGACGCTAACTGGCGTTCAATGCCAGCTCTCTGCCCAATTCTGGCGTCCAGCGCCAGAAACAAGCTGCAAAGTGGAGTTCAACGCCCAAACTGGCACAAAAGCTGGCGTTCAACTCCAGAAAGAGCCTCTGCACGTGTAACATTCAAGATCAGCCCAAGCACACACCAAGTGGGCCCCAGAAGTGGATTTATGCATCAATTACTTACTTCTATAAACCCTAGTAGCTAGTTTATTATAAATAGGACTCTTTACTATTGTATTAGATCCTGAGTTTTATCTTTTGAACATCTTTTGATCATTTGTAGATCTCTAGACCTCCATGGGAGGCTGGCCACTCGGCCATGCCTACCCTCTATTCACTTATATATTTTCAACGGTAGAGTTTCTGCACTCCATAGATTAAGGTGTGGAGCTCTGCTGTTCCTCAAAGATTAATGAAAGTACTACTGTTTTTCTATTCAATTCAACTTATCCCGCTTCTAAGATATTCATTCGCACTTCAACCTGAATGTGATGAACGTGACAATCATCATCATTCCCTATGAATGCGTGCCTAACAACCACTTCCGTTCTACCTTAGATTGAATGAGTATCTCTTAGATCTCTTAATCAGAATCTTCGAGGTGTAAGCTAGATTGATTGCAACATTCATGAGAATCCGGAAAGTCTAAACCTTGTCTGTGATATTCCGAGTAGGATTCACGGATTGAATGACTATGACGAGCTTCAAACTCGCGAGTGCTGAGCGTAGTGACAGACGCAAAAGGAGGGTGAATCCTATTCCAGTATGATCGAGAACCTCAGATGATTAGCCGTGCTGTGACAGAGCATTTGGACCATTTTCACAAGAGGATGGGATGTAGCCATTGACAACGGTGATGCCCTTACATAAAGGCAGCCATGGAAAGGAGTAAGACTGATTGGATGAAGACAGCGGGAAAGCAGAGATTCAGAGGAACGAAAGCATCTCTACACGCTTATCTGAAATTCTTACCAATGAATTACATAAGTGTTTCTATCCTTATTTTCTGTTTAATTAGTATTATTTTCGAAAACTCCATAATCAATTATTATCCGCCTGACTGAGATTTACAAGGTGACCATAGCTCGCTTCGTACCGATAATCTCCGTGGGATCGACCCTTACTCACGTAAGGTTTATTACTTGGACGACCTAGTGCACTTGCTGGTTAGTTGTATCGAAGTTGTGACAAATTATGAATTGAGATTAGAGCACCAAGTTTTTGGAGCCATTACTAGAGATCACAATTTCGTGCACCAGACGCCTATTCGGGATACAATTAAATCCCAATGTACCCACCTGACCAAGAAAAAACTTTATTCTTAACCCCAAAAGCAAACTACTGCTACATCGTCATGCCTTTTGGACTCAAAAACGCAAGAGCTACTTATCAAAGATTAATGAATAAGCTCTTCACAGACCACATAGGGAAAATCATGGAAGTCTATGTGGATGATATGTTAATAAAGACACAAAGTAGAGAAACGTTACTGTCCGACCTCACCCAAGTATTCGACACTATAAGAAGGCATGGCAAGTGGCTTAACCCTGCAAAATGTACCTTCGCAGTAGAACCTGGTAAATTCTTGGGTTTTATGCTCACACAAAGAGGAATCGAGGCGAATCCGAACAAATGCCGGGCAATACTCAACATGAAGAGCCCGACCTGCGTCAAAGAAGTACAACAACTAAATGGAAGGTTAGCACCCTTGTCCAGATTTCTAGCTGGATCGGCAATAAGATCTCTCCCATTCTATACCACTCTAAGGAAGGGAAAGATATTTGAATGGACAACGGAATGCGAGCAGGCCTTCCAAGATTTCAAAAGATTCCTGGGACAACCCCCTATTCTAACTCGGCCACGGGAAGGAGACCCACTCGTTTTATACCTCGCAGTGGGAAATCGGGCAATAGCTTCAGCATTGATCCGAGAAGATGACAGTGGACAACAACCTATATACTTCATCAGCAAAGCATTACAATGGTCTGAATTGAACTATCAAAAGATAGAAAAATTCGCTTATACTCTCATACTAACATGTAGACGACTTCGCCCATATTTCCAAGCCAACACCATCAAGGTACTGACCAACCAGCCCATAAAAGGCATTCTGCAGAAAAACAGATCTAGCAGGAAGAATTTTGCAATGGGCAGTCGAGTTGTCCGAATTCGACCTTCAATATGAAGCTCGAACAACCATCAAATCACAATATTTGGCTGACTTCATTACTGAGTTTACGGACACTCCGAAAATCCCTACAGAGTGGAATCTCTACGTAGACGGTTCCTCAAACAAAACTGAAAGTGGCACAGGCGTGATAATTAAAAGCGACCAGGGAACCCAAATCGAACTTTCCCTCAAATTCGGATTCCCTGTCTCAAATAACCAGGCTGAATATGAGGCACTACTTGCTGGTTTGAAACTGGCTAAGGAGGTTGGAGCTTGATGAGCGGATAATTTATACGCTTTTTGACATTGTTTTTAGTATATTTTTAGTAGGATCTAGTTACTTTTAGGGATGTTTTTAATAGATTTTATGTTAAATTCACATTTCTGGACTTTACTATGAGTTTGTGTGTTTTTCTGTGATTTCAGGTATTTTCTGGCTGAAATTGAGGGACTTGAGCAGAAATCAGATTCAGAGGTTGAAGAAGGACTGCTGATGCTGTTGGATTCTGACCTCCCTGCACTCAAAGTGTATTTTCTAGAGCTACAGAACTCAAAATGGCGCGCTTCCAATTGCGTTGGAAAGTAGACATCTAGGGCTTTCCAGAAATATATAATAGTCCATATTTTGGCCAAGAATAGACGACGTAAACTGGCGTTCAACGCCAGCTTTCTACCCAAGTCTGGCGTCCAGCGCCAGAAAAGGAGCCAAAATCAGAGTTGAACGCCCAAACTGGCACTAAAGCTGGCGTTCAACTCCAAGGAGGACCTCTACACGTGTAACAATCAAAGCCCAGCCCAAGCACACACCAAGTGGGCCCCGGAAGTGGATTTATGCATCAATTACTTACTCATGTAAACCCTAGTAGCTAGTTTATTATAAATAGGACCTTTTACTATTGTATTTGGCATCTTTGGATTACCTTATGATCCTTTGATCACGTTTTAGGGGGCTGGCCATCTCGGCCATGCCTGGACCTTCACTTATGTATTTTTAACGGTAGAGTTTCTACACTCCATAGATTAAGGTGTGGAGCTCTGCTGTCCCTCAAAGATTAATGCAAAGTACTACTGTTTTCTATTCAATTCTTCTTATTTCGCTTCTAAGATATCCATTCGCACCCAAGAACGTGATGAAGGTGATGATTATGTGTGACGCTCATCATCCTTCTCCCTTATGAAAACACTTCTGTTCTACATGAAATAAGCTAGAATGAGTATCTCTTAGATCTCCTAACCAGAATCTTCGTGGCGTAAGCTAGAATGATGGCGGCATTCAAGAGAATCCGGAAGGTCTAAACCTTGTCTGTGGTATTCCGAGTAGGATTCAATGATTGAATGACTGTGACGAGCTCCGAACTCACGATTGCAGGGCGTTAGTGACAGACGCAAAAGGATAGTAAATCCTATTCCAGCATGATCGAGAACCGACAGATGAATAGCCGTGCCGTGACAGGGTGCGTGAGCATATTATTCACTGAGAGGATAAGATGAAGCCATTGACAAGGGTGATGCCTCCAGACGATTAGCCGTGCCGTGACAGGGCATTGGATCATTTTCCCGTGAGATGACCGAATGTAGCCATTGACAGTGGTGATGTATCACATAAAGCCAGCCATGGAAAGGAGTAAGACTGATTGGATGAAGATAGTAGGAAAGCAGAGGTTCAGAGGAACGAAAAGCATCTCCATTCGCTTATCTGAAATTCCTACCAATGATTTACATAAGTACCTCTATCCCTATTCTTTTATTTATTATTCGAAAACTCCATAATTATTTTATATCCGCCTGACTGAGATTTACAAGGTGACCATAGCTTGCTTCATACCAACAATCTCCGTGGGATTCGACCCTTACTCACGTAAGGTATTACTTGGACGACCCAGTGCACTTGCTGGTTAGTTGTATCGAAGTTGTGACAATCATGAATTAAGATCAGAGCACCAAGCTTTGAAGCCATTACCAGGATTTGTTCGAGCCTGGAGATCACAATTTCGTGCACCAAGTTTTTGGCGCCGTTGCCGGGGATTGTTTGAGTTTGGACAACTGACGGTTCATCTTGTTGCTCAGATTAGGTAATTTTCTTTTTATTTTCTTTTCAAAAATTTTTCAAAAAAAACATAATTTATTTCTAAAATTTTCTCATCTGTTTTCGAAAAAAAAATTAAAAATGTTTTCAAAAATTTTATTCAAAATTTTTAAGAATGAATTCTAGTGTTTTATGAAGCATGCTAAAGCCTGGCTGGCTATAAAGCCATGTCTAAATTCTTTTGGACTGAGGTTTTGGATTAAAATTGAATGAATTACCTTCATATGTTTGCTGAAGCTTGGCTGGCCATTGGCCATGTCTAGTGTTTTGGACTGGAGCTTTCATTGAAAGCTTGGCTGGCTAGTGAGCCATGTCTAATTCATGGACTGAAGCTTTAGACTAACATGGCAAGATTCCTGGAATTCATATTAAAAATTTTGGAATCCTTATTTTTTCTTTTAAATTTTCGAAAAATATAAATAAAAATCCAAAAAAATTAGAAAATCATAAAAATCAAAAATATTTTCTGTTTCTTGTTTGAGTCTTGAGTCATGTTATAAGTTTGGTGTCAATTGCATATGCATCTTGCATTTTTTTCGAAAATTTCATGCATTCATAGTGTTCTTCATGATCTTCAAGTTGTTCTTGGTAAGTCTTCTTGTTTGATCTTGATGATTTTTTGTTTTGTGTTGTATAGTGTTTTTCATATGCATTCTTGAATTCTTAGTGTCTAAGCATTAAAGAATTCTAAGTTTGGTGTCTTGCATGTTTTCCTTGCATTAAAGATTTTTCAAAAATGTGTTCTTGATGTTCATCATGATCTTCATAGTGTTCTTGGTGTTCATCTTGACATTCATAGCATTCTTGCATTCATCACATGTTTTAATCTAAAAATTTCATGCATTGCATAATTTTCATGTTTTTCTCTCTCATCATAAAAATTTCAAAAATCAAAAAAATATCTTTCCCTTTTTCTCTTATCAAATTCGAAAATTTGAGTTGACTTTTTCAAAAATTTTTAAAATCAAGTTGTTGCCAATGAGTCAAATCAAATTTTCAATTTGAAAATCATATCTTTTTCAAAATCTTTTTCAAAAATCAAATCTTTTTCAAAATTCTTAGTTATTTTCGAAAACTCCAAAAATATTTTTCAAAAATATTTTTCTTATTTTTATACCAAATTTTCGAAAATAACAAAACCAATTAATGTTTTGATTCAAAAATTTGAAGTTTGTTACTTGCTTGTTAAGAAAGATTCAAACTTTAATTTCTAGAATCATATCTTGTGATTTCTTATGAATCAAGTCATTAATTGTGATTTTAAAAATCAAATCTTTTTCAAAACTAATTTTATCATATCTTTTCAAAAATATCTTCTTATCTTATCTTTTTTCAAAAAAATATCTTTTCAAAATATCTTTTCTAACTTCCTAACTTCCTATCTTTTCAAAAGTTGTTTCAACTAACTAACTAACTTTTTGTTTGTTTCTTAACTTTTTCAAAACTACCTAACTAACTCTCTCTCTCTCTAATTTTCAAAAATATCTCCCTCTTTTTCAAAAATTTCTTTTTAATTAACTAATTATTTTTATTTTCTATTTTTGATTTCAAAAATTTTCGAAAATTACTAACATTTTTCAAAAACCATTTTCGAAAATCACTAACTCTTTTTCAAAATAATTTTCGAAAATTATCCCTCCCCCATCTCATTCTATTTATTCATTCATATCCTAACATCTCATCTCACATCTCTTCCATTCGTACAGTTGTGTTTCTTCCTTTACATCACATTTTTTATCTCCCCCTCTTCTTCTACTCATACAGGGATCCCCTTACTGTGGTATAAAGGATCTCTATTATTATTATTATTCTTCTGTGCCTTCTTCTTTGTCATATGAGCAGGAGCAAGGATAAGAACATTCTTGTGGAAGCAGATCCAGAACCTGAAAGAACTCTGAAGAGAAAATTAAGAGAAGCTAAAATACAACAATCCAGAGATAACCTTTCAGAAATTTTCGAACAGGCAGAAGAGATGGCAGCCGAAAATAATAATAATGAAAGGAGGATGCTTGGTGACTTTACTGCACCTAATTCCAATTTACATGGAAGAAGCATCTCCATTCCTGCCATTGGAGCAAACAACTTTGAGCTGAAACCTCAATTAGTTTCTCTGATGCAGCAGAACTGCAAGTTTCATGGACTTCCATCTGAAGATCCTTTTCAGTTTTTAACTGAATTCTTGCAGATATGTGATACTGTTAAGACTAATGGAGTAGATCCTGAAGTCTACAGGCTCATGCTTTTCCCTTTTGCTGTAAGAGACAGAGCTAGATTATGGTTGGATTCTCAACCCAAAGACAGCCTGAACTCTTGGGATAAGCTGGTCACGGCTTTCTTAGCCAAGTATTTTCCTCCTCAAAAGCTGAGCAAGCTTAGAGCTGATGTTCAAACCTTCAGACAGAAAGAAGGTGAATCTCTCTATGAAGCTTGGGAAAGATACAAACAGTTGACCAAAAAGTGTCCTTCTGACATGCTTTCAGAATGGACCATCCTGGATATATTCTATGATGGTTTATCTGAGCTATCAAAGATGTCACTGGACACTTCTGCAGGTGGATCCATTCACCTAAAGAAAATGCCTGCAGAAGCTCAAGAACTCATTGACATGGTTGCTAATAACCAGTTCATGTACACTTCTGAAAGGAATCCTGTGAGTAATGGGACGCCTATGAAGAAGGGAGTTCTTGAGGTTGATACTCTGAATGCCATATTGGCTCAGAATAAAATATTGACTCAGCAAGTCAATATGATCTCTCAGAGTCTGCATGGAATGCAAGCTGCATCCAACAGTACTCAAGAGGCATCTTCTGAAGAAGAAGCCTATGATCCTGAGAACCCTGCAATAGCAGAGGTAAATTACTTAGGTGAACCTTATGGAAACACCTATAACTCAACATGGAGAAATCATCCAAATTTCTCATGGAAGGATCAAAAGCCTCAACAAGGCTTTAACAATGGTGGAAGAAACAGGTTTAGCAATAGCAAACCTTTTCCATCATCAACTCAGCAACAGATAGAGAACTCTGAACAAAATGCTTCTAATTTAGCAAATCTAGTCTCTGATCTATCTAAGGCCACTGTAAGTTTCATGAATGAAACAAGGTCTTCCATTAGAAATCTGGAAGCACAAGTGGGCCAGCTGAGTAAAAGGATCACTGAAATCCCTCCTAGTACTCTCCCAAGCAATACAGAAGAGAATCCAAAAGGAGAGTGCAAGGCCATTGACATAAGCGCCATGGCCGAACCTGTGAGGAGAGGAGAGGACGTGAATCACAAGGAGGAAGACCTCCTGGGACGTCCAGTGATCAATAAGGAGCTTCCCTCTGAGGAACCAAAGGACTCTGAGGCTCATCTAGAGACCATAGAGATCCCATTGAACCTCCTTATGCCCTTCATGAGCTCTGCTGAGTATTCCTCTTCTGAAGAGAATGAGGATGTTACTGAAGAGCAAATTGCCAAGTTTCTTGGTGAAATCATGAAGCTGAATGCCAAATTATTTGGCATTGATGCTTGGGAAGTTGAACCTCCCTTGTTCATCAATGAACTAAGTGATCTGGATCAACTGACATTGCCTCAGAAGAGACAGGATCCTGGAAAGTTCATAATACCCTGTACCATAGGCACCATGATCTTTAAAGCTCTGTGTGACCTTGGTTCAGGAATAAAACTCATGCCCCTCTCTGTAATAGAGAAACTAGGAATCTATGGGGTACAAGCTGCTAAAATCTCACTATAGATGGCAGACAGCTCAAGAAAACAGGCTTATGGACAAGTAGAGGACGTTTTAGTAAAGGTTGAGGGCCTTTACATCCCTGCTGATTTCATAATCCTGGATACTGGAAAGGAAGAGGATGAATCCATCATCCTAGGAAGACCTTTCTTGGCCACAGCAAGAGCTGTGATTGATGTTGACAGAGGTGAAATAGTCCTTCAATGGAATGAGAACTCCCTTGTATTCAAAACTCAAGGATCTCCCTCTGCAACCATGGAAAGGAAGCAAGAAAAGCTTCTCTCCAAGCAGAGTCAACCAGAGCCCCCACAGTCAAACTCTAAGTTTGGTGTTGGGAGGCCACAACCAAACTCTAAGTTTGGTGTTGAACTCCCATATCCAAACTCTAAGTTTGGTGTTGGAGAGTCTCAACAAAGCTCTGCACATCTGTGAGGCTCCATGAGAGCCCACTGTCAAGCTATTGACATTAAAGAAGCGCTTGTTGGGAGGCAACCTAATGTTTATCTAATTCTTATTTTTCAGGTTTTCTTAGGTTCATGATCATGTGGAGTCACAAAATAAATATAAAAATTCAAAAACGGAATCAAAAATAGCAGAAGAAAAATCACACCCTGGAGGAGCATCTGTCTGGCGTTCAAACGCCAGAACAGAGCATAGTTCTGGCGTTGAACGCCCAAAATGGGCACCAACCTGGCGCTGAACGCCCAGAGTTGTGTGCAAGGGCATTTTGCATGCCTAAATTGGTGCAGGGATGTAAATGCCTTGACACCTCAAGATCTGTGGACCTCACAGGATCACCTCAGGATCTATGGACCCCACAGGATCCCCACCTACCTCCACTCACTCTCTTCTCTCTTCTCAATCATCCTCTATTCCCAATAAACACTCTTCCCTATTAACTCTTTACCACTCACATCCAAACACCCACTTTCCTTCAAAATTCAACATCTCTTTCCCACCCAATCCCACCCATATGGCCGAATACACACCTCCATCCATCTCCTCCATATCTTCTTCTTCTTCTTCTATTCTTTCTTCTTTTGCTCGAGGGCGAGCAACATTCTATGTTTGGTGTGGTAAAAGCATAGCTTTTTTGTTTTTTCCATAACCATTGATGGCACCTAAGGCCAGAGAAACCTCTAGAAAGAGGAAAGGGAAGACAAAAGCTTCCATCAAGGGTCTATAGCTCAGTGGTAGAAAATTTGACTGCAAATCAAGAGATCCCTGAGATACCTCAGGGGATACATTTTCTTCCACACAATTATTGGAAGCAACTAAGGGTGGAACATCAAGAGCACTCCATCATCCTTCATGAAATCAGAGAAGATCTAAAAGCAATGAAGGAGGAGCAGCCAAGGCAAGGAAGAGACATAGAAGAGCTCAAGGACATCACTAAGGTGGACTCATTCCTTGTTCTTACTTTCTCTGTTTTTCATTTTCAATGTTATGTGCTTATCTATGTTTGTGTCTTCATTACATGATCATTAGTAGTTAGTAACTCTGTCTTAAAGTTATGAATGTCCTATGAATCCATCACCTCTCTTAAAATAAAAACTGTTTTAATTCAAAAGAACAAGAAGTACATGAATTTTGAATTTATCCTTGAACTTAGTTTAATTATATTGATGTGGTGACAATGCTTCTTGTTTTCTGAATGTATGCTTGAACAGTGCATATGTCTTTTGAAGTTGTTGTTTAAGAATGTTAAATATGTTAGCTCTTGAAAGAATGATGACTAGGAGACATGTTATTTGATAATCTGAAAAATCATAAAAATGATTCTTGAAGCAAGAAAAAGCAGCAAAGAACAAAGCTTGCAGAAAAAAAAAATTAGGCGAAAAAAAAAATATAGAAAGAAAAAGCAAGCAGAAAAAGCCAAAGCTCTTAAAACCAAGAGGCAAGAGCAAAAAGCCAATAACCCTTAAAACCAAAAGGCAAGGGCAATAAAAAGGATCCCAAGGCTTTGAGCATCAGTGGATAGGAGGGCCTAAAGGAATAAAATCCTGGTCTAAGCGGCTAAACCAAGCTGTCCCTAACCATGTGCTTGTGGCGTGTAGGTGTCAAGTGAAAACTTGAGACTGAGCGGTTAAAGTCAAGGTCCAAAGCAAAAAAAAGAGTGTGCTTAAGAACCCTGGACACCTCTAATTGGGGACTTTAGCAAAGCTGAGTCACAATCTGAAAAGGTTCACCCAATTATGTGTCTGTGGCATTTATGTATCCGGTGGTAATACTGGAAAACAAAATGCTTAGGGCCACGGCCAAGACTCATAAAGAAGCTGTGTTCAAGAATCATCATGCTGAACTAAGAGAGTCAATAACACTATTCGAAATCTGAAGTTCCTATAGATGCCAATCATTCTGAACCTCAATGGATAAAGTGAGATGCCAAAACTATTCAAGAGGCAAAAAGCTATAAGTCCCGCTCATATGATTGAAGCTCTGTTTCATTGATAGTTTGGAATTTATAGTATATTCTATTCTTTTTATCCTATTTTGATTTTCAGTTGCTTGGGGACAAGCAACAATTTAAGTTTGGTGTTGTGATGAGCGGATAATTTATACGCTTTTTGACATTGTTTTTAGTATATTTTTAGTAGGATCTAGTTACTTTTAGGGATGTTTTTAATAGATTTTATGTTAAATTCACATTTCTGGACTTTACTATGAGTTTGTGTGTTTTTCTGTGATTTCAGGTATTTTCTGACTGAAATTGAGGGACTTGAGCAGAAATCAGATTCAGAGGTTGAAGAAGGACTGCTGATGCTGTTGGATTCTGACCTCCCTGCACTCAAAGTGGATTTCCTGGAGCTACAGAACTCGAAATGGCGCGCTTCCAGTTGCGTTGGAAAGTAGACATCCAGGGCTTTCCAGCAATATATAATAGTTCATACTTTGGCCAAGAATAGACGACGTAAACTGGCGTTCAACGCCAGCTTTCTACCCAAGTCTGGCGTCCAGCGCCAGAAAAGGAGCCAAAATCAGAGTTGAACGCCCAAACTGGCACTAAAGCTGGCGTTCAACTCCAAGGAGGACCTCTACACGTGTAACAATCAAAGCCCAGCCCAAGCACACACCAAGTGGGCCCCGGAAGTGGATTTATGCATCAATTACTTACTCATGTAAACCCTAGTAGCTAGTTTATTATAAATAGGACCTTTTACTATTGTATTTGGCATCTTTGGATTACCTTATGATCCTTTGATCACGTTTTAGGGGGCTGGCCATCTCGGCCATGCCTGGACCTTCACTTATGTATTTTTAACGGTAGAGTTTCTACACTCCATAGATTAGGTGTGGAGCTCTGCTGTCCCTCAAAGATTAATGCAAAGTACTACTGTTTTCTATTCAATTCTTCTTATTTCGCTTCTAAGATATCCATTCGCACCCAAGAACGTGATGAAGGTGATGATTATGTGTGACGCTCATCATCCTTCTCCCTTATGAAAACACTTCTGTTCTACATGAAATGAGCTAGAATGAGTATCTCTTAGATCTCCTAACCAGAATCTTCGTGGCGTAAGCTAGAATGATGGCGGCATTCAAGAGAATCCGGAAGGTCTAAACCTTGTCTGTGGTATTCCGAGTAGGATTCAATGATTGAATGACTGTGACGAGCTCCGAACTCGCGATTGCAGGGCGTTAGTGACAGACGCAAAAGGATAGTAAATCCTATTCCAGCATGATCGAGAACCGACAGATGAATAGCCGTGCCGTGACAGGGTGCGTGAGCATATTATTCACTGAGAGGATAAGATGAAGCCATTGACAAGGGTGATGCCTCCAGACGATTAGCCGTGCCGTGACAGGGCATTGGATCATTTTCCCGTGAGATGACCGAATGTAGCCATTGACAGTGGTGATGTATCACATAAAGCCAGCCATGGAAAGGAGTAAGACTGATTGGATGAAGATAGTAGGAAAGCAGAGGTTCAGAGGAACGAAAAGCATCTCCATTCTCTTATCTGAAATTCCTACCAATGATTTACATAAGTACCTCTATCCCTATTCTTTTATTTATTATTCGAAAACTCCATAATTATTTTATATCCGCCTGACTGAGATTTACAAGGTGACCATAGCTTGCTTCATACCAACAATCTCCGTGGGATTCGACCCTTACTCACGTAAGGTATTACTTGGACGACCCAGTGCACTTGCTGGTTAGTTGTATCGAAGTTGTGACAATCATGAATTAAGATCAGAGCACCAAGCTTTGAAGCCATTACCAGGATTTGTTCGAGCCTGGAGATCACAATTTCGTGCACCAAGTTTTTGGCGCCGTTGCCGGGGAATTGTGATCTCCAGGCTCGAACAAATCCTGGTAATGGCTTCAAAGCTTGGTGCTCTGATCTTAATTCATGATTGTCACAACTTCGATACAACTAACCAGCAAGTGCACTGGGTCGTCCAAGTAATACCTTACGTGAGTAAGGGTCGAATCCCACGGAGATTGTTGGTATGAAGCAAGCTATGGTCACCTTGTAAATCTCAGTCAGGCGGATATAAAATAATTATGGAGTTTTCGAATAATAAATAAAAGAATAGGGATAGAGGTACTTATGTAAATCATTGGTAGGAATTTCAGATAAGCGAATGGAGATGCTTTTCGTTCCTCTGAACCTCTGCTTTCCTACTATCTTCATCCAATCAGTCTTACTCCTTTCCATGGCTGGCTTTATGTGATACATCACCACTGTCAATGGCTACTTTCGGTCATCTCACGGGAAAATGATCCAATGCCCTGTCACGGCACGGCTAATCGTCTGGAGGCATCACCCTTGTCAATGGCTTCATCTTATCCTCTCAGTGAATAATATGCTCAAGCACCCTGTCACGGCACGGCTATTCATCTGTCGGTTCTCGATCATGCTGGAATAGAATTTACTATCCTTTTGCGTCTGTCACTAACGCCCTGCAATCGCAAGTTCGAAGCTCGTCACAGTCATTCAATCATTGAATCCTACTCGGAATACCACAGACAAGGTTTAGACCTTCCGGATTCTCTTGAATGCTGCCATCATTCTAGCTTACGCCACGAAGATTCTGGTTAGGAGATCTAAGAGATACTCATTCTAGCTTATTTCATGTAGAACAGAAGTGTTTTCATAAGGGAGAAGGATGATGAGCGTCACACATAATCATCACCTTCATCACGTTCTTGGGTGCGAATGGATATCTTAGAAGCGAAATAAGAAGAATTGAATAGAAAACAGTAGTACTTTGCATTAATCTTTGAGGGATAGCAGAGCTCCACACCTTAATCTATGGAGTGTAGAAACTCTACCGTTAAAAATACATAAGTGAAGGTCCAGGCATGGCCGAGATAGCCAGCCCCCTAAAACGTGATCAAAGGATCATAAGGTAATCCAAAGATGCCAAATACAATAGTAAAAGGTCCTATTTATAATAAACTAGCTACTAGGGTTTACATGAGTAAGTAATTGATGCATAAATCCACTTCCGGGGCCCACTTGGTGTGTGCTTGGGCTGGGCTTTGATTGTTACACGTGTAGAGGTCCTCCTTGGAGTTGAACGCCAGCTTTAGTGCCAGTTTGGGCGTTCAACTTTGATTTTGGCTCCTTTACTGGCGCTGGACGCCAGACTTGGGTAGAAAGCTGGCGTGGAACGCCAGTTTACGTCGTCTATTCTTGGCGAAAGTATGGACTATTATATATTGCTGGAAAGCCCTGGATGTCTACTTTCCAACGCAATTGGAAGCGCGCCATTTCGAGTTCTGTAGCTCCAGAAAATCTACTTTGAGTGCAGGGAGGTCAGAATCCAACAGCATCAGCAGTCCTTCTTCAACCTCTGAATCTGATTTCTGCTCAAGTCCCTCAATTTCAGCCAGAAAATACCTGAAATCACAGAAAAACACACAAACTCATAGTAAAGTCCAGAAATGTGAATTTAACATAAAATCTATTAAAAACATCCCTAAAAGTAACTAGATCCTACTAAAAATATACTAAAAACAATGTCAAAAAGCGTATAAATTATCCGATCATCAGAGCTCAAAAGCCTATTATCTTCAGTGACTCACAAGTAGTTACCTCACAAATAGCAGGGAGTTACCAAGCCAAGGATCCTACCATGAAAAAGTACTTGGACAAAACCAAGGAACAGCTCGAACAACTCGGGGAATATGAGGTCCGCCATATACCCCGGGAACAATAGAAGCCTCATCCAAGAGATGCTGCAGAATCCGTCAATCTCGGAAGAAGACAAGGTCCTAGCCATAACAGGTCTTGATCAAGGATGGATGACCCCCATAATTAATTACCTCAAAACAGAAACACTCCCTACAGATAAGAAGGAGGCAAAGAGGTTAAAACGGGAAGCACAACACTACACCATCATAAATAATACTCTATACAAAAGAGAAATTTCAACACCACTATTAAAATGGTGCCGACTTCCAATACAAAGGAAGTTTTAGAAGAAGTACACAGTGGCATCTGTGGCAACCATCTCGGAGCACAGGCACTCACTAAGAAAGTACTCCGAGCTGGATTTTATTGGCCGACCTTACAAAGAGAAGCAACAAAATTCATGAAGACATGTCCACCATGTCAGAAACATGCCAACTTTCACATCGCCCCGCTAGAGGAGCTCATCAGTGTAACAACCCTAATTTTCGGGTACATAAGATCTTCTCTGAAAGTACGGATTTCTCCGGAAGATCAGTAAAGGGAACACCTATGATATATCATCAAGCATCTCAATCCTCATTATCATTATGTCATCCTTAAGTTAGAACCTCCTCTGAGGCAAGCTCGATAATGCAATCGCGAAGAACCTTGTTTTTGAAACGTATCAGTTGGCAGTTTTGATTCTGATTTTCGTAAATAGTCTCTATTTGACGAACTGGACTCGATTCATGAGAGGAGAGAGATAATAGTATAATGTTATCATTATATTAGTATTAGAAAATGCTTGAATGACATTATAAGGTTACCTGGTCTGTTTTTGTTAAAAACAGAAAAATCGGTTTAACCGGATTTACGGTTTACTGGTGCAGCATAGCACCAGCACTCTCTGATGAATTTAGCAATGATAAGGCCTCATCATACATGTTTTATTCTCACAATAAATATGTTACTAGTGTCATTTATGCTAGTAGCTCAGAAAATAATTTTTAGAGATGTTTTTACGAGTGTTCCGATACACCTAGTTTTAGTAGTTGTACACCAGAGATATTTTAATATTATTTTAATCCACCTTCAAGCCAACCAATCACAACTCACCTTACACTCTCAAGACCTCCAAGGCTATCTCATTTCATCATTTTGGCCGAAAATAACAAGAGAGAAAAGAGAGAAACTTTCATGGACACTTAATCTTCAAAGCTTGATTTCTGCTGAACTAAAACTCAAATCAAAACTCCGATTTCACCAAAATGATCCTCTCTTCTTCCTCTATATAACAATGTAACTTATCAAGGATGGAAATAAGGTGAGATGGCTGTCTCCCTCCCATTTCAATTCAGTTTTCAAGGAAAACCATGCAAAACATGTGTTTTCTTGATGTTCTTCCTTAGGAATCATGCTTAACTTGACTTGAGGGCCAAGAAACGTGAATTTCCAGCAAGTATAAGGTGAGATATCTCTTCCTAAGATACTGAGTGAGATTTGGTCAGTTGAGAGTTTTTGGATTTAAAGTTGTTCTTGATTTGATTTAGGAGGAAAAAGTGCTTAAGGACCACCTGAAAGTTTAACCGAATTAGGAGCAGAAAAACCAGGTAGGAATTGATGAATTTAATCTTGATTGATTGGGTTTGAGTTGTGTGATTATGATATGGTTTGGCTGTGCTTGAAATTGATTGTTTGTATGAGTAATTCTTGTTGAAATTTTGGTGAAAATTTGATGAAATTTGATGAAATTCAAGCTATGAATGTGTGTTCTTGTGGCTGCTGGAAAACGAAACCCTAGAGCTTAAATTGAGGTTCAATTTGTGTTAAAATCATGCAGAAAAGATGGGGTTTTAGTGGCTGGAAATTTATTTTGAATTTTGGTAAAAATCGGTTGCTGAAAAGAGTGAAAAACGGGTAAAAACAGAGAAAGAATTTGAAGAATATACGAAGAACACTTTGAGTGTGATGAAGAACATTGAAGAACACCTTTTAGATCTTAGAAAGGGCAAGAAAGTAAAATTTTTGGTGTTTAAGGGGTTATATGGTAATTTCTGGAAGTTAGGGTGGTAAAAGTAGAAATATTAAAAGTTACGGGTGGTAAAAAGTGAATTTTAAAGGTTAAAAGTAAAAGGTAAGTTAATTTTCGAAAATTTAGTATTAAAATAATAAATAATAATAAAATATTAAATAATAATATTTAATTAAAAATAATATTTTAATAAAAATAATAAAATAATACGAAAAAGGCAGTTTTCTGTAAAAGCTTTAGAAAGACAACTTTATGTGCAGAATCTCATAATTACCTTCATAAAACACTTAGGGAGTGGTAATAACATGATAGTGAGGCAAAGATAAAGAAAAGATAAAAAGTTTAAGAAAAGATAAGAACCAAAAGAAGTCTGTAAAATTTTAATGACAAAAAAACAGACAGAAACTAGTGAACGAACTAGGGCAACTTAGTTAGTACTTGAGTTGCGACTAGGGTTAGGTTCTATATGAAAAGTTAAACTGTTTCAGTATAGACTTAATGAACCTATACCTGGGACAGGCTAACTATTCATACTGAAATTTACATAAGCTTTAAATACACATGTTAAACAGAGAAATCAGAGCAGAATAAAGTAACACAGAGCACAGAGTAACCAGAGTAAAGTAAAGAGATACAAAGAGAAAAGAATAATATGATAAAGAGAAATGGTTTGAGCCAGGATATTGTAAAAGTGAAAGATGTAAAGTTTGTACAGTATGATTAAATAGAGAAAGAAAGAGGTACTGCATAAGAATGTGAAAATGATGATAAATAATGAGAATGATGATGAATGATGATAATGAGAATGATTATGTAACGATCTACTGCGTGAAGGTAGTCAGATAGATAGTGGTACGACCACAGAACGTTTTCCAGTGTTACACAGCTATTGAGAGCTGTACCTGCAACTGATAACCTGAGATCACTTGCAGAGGATATTAATTCATACCCGGCTAGAATGCTTCACCTGTAAGGCGAGGACTGCTTACAGAGAATATGATTTCATACACGGTTGGAATGCCGCCACCTGTAAGGCGGTGTTTGCTTACAGAGGATATGACGCATACGTCGGTTAGTGAGAACTGTACCTATGCTGACTGGAAAACCATACCCATTTCAGCTGCTTCGGGTTACGTCGGGAGCGGGTAGAAACCGACAGATGAGCTCATTACCTGTGCTAGGGCTAGAGATACATCATACTTGGTTGCGCATTTCCTTTGTTATGATTGTGGTATGAATGTATGCTTTCCTTGTTTGTATTCCATTCTCTGCGCTTGTGTTATTTTTTTGTATTCTTCTGTTTGTGTTCTGCTATCTGTTTTCTCTATCTTCTCTACTTATCTGTGTTTTCTAATTACTGCTTCTTTGTATTCTGCTAATAGTCTGCTAAACAACATAGAATTAATGAACGTAACTAATAACCCCGACCCTACTAAGAACTCCCCGGTTCTTACCCCTTCTCTCTCCCTTCCCCCTTCAGATGGAAGTAAGAGTACCTTACCATAGTTCGCTGATGACCGTTTGCAAGAAGATGATTCTGTTCTAGATAGTCTTCTGAGTCTAGGGTGAATATCGTTCTCTGATTATATGTATATACTGTGAGACCAGCCAACGTCTGCACCCTGTTTGTATGCGCACTTTAACCTAAATCCTGTGTACGAGATTTCTATTGTGTGGCTACTTCATGAGGTACCAGAGAGATGTCTTGTGCAAAAGTTTGATCGTGCAGAGGAGTAGCAGATGATGTTCTATCTTTTAATGACATTCCACCTGACTTGATTTTTGAGGACCTAGAACGTACTTTCCCTCATTTTAGTAGTTTAGAGGGATTAGGTGAGTATAGAGTCTAGGCTAGCCTAGGTGCCAGCTTAGGGACCTCTTGAACAGGTTAGGACCTGGGATGTTGTATGTATATACATGTATATAGATATTATTTAGCTATATCTAGGAGTGTTCTAACTAACAGTCTATATTCTAATAAAGGCTGAATCACCGAATGTTGTCAACTACTTGTGATGTATTTATGTGTGGTTGTTTATAACTGTTTTATCTGTTATTATTTGTGAATTGATTATAAATGATTCTGTCTATTAATCCAAACGTTTTCAAAAAAAAAAATACACCTCACAAATTAACTACGCTTTTAACAACGAATCAGGCTCATATGATAAATAATAGATAGTAATTAGGAAGACAAATTGGTATCAGATCAGTTCGTTCCCAGTAGAGCCTGGGGAGTGGACTGACTATGCTTCATTGCATACTCTGTTGTGTGTCTCATGCCTATAGGATATCCCAGTGATATATGTTGCATGATTGTTTCTGTGTTTTCATTTTGGGAATGTTCACACTTGACTTGAAGTGTTAAGACTGATCACCTTAACAATGATTGTTTGGTGTGAACAGGACTACAATGGGTTCATGGAGACGAGGCGTACGGGAAGGAATTCCAAATGTTAACTACGAGAGGGAACAGGAAACGTTTATGGCTACCATGAACAACGTGGCTGAAGTAGTGCGTGAAGCTGTTGTAGCAGCGGCTAGGGCTGTTGAACGTCTTGGAGTGAGAAATGGGAACGAGAACGAATATGGAGAAGATAATGGGAATGATGAGAATAACTTAGGGCATCCTGAAAGACCTATGACCCTTGCGACCTTTCTGAAGGTTAATCTGCCTAAGTTCAAGGGTACACTTGTTGCGACTGACGCTGATAACTGGTTTCGAGGTATTGAACGATCACTGAGAGCGCATCATGTTCCGGAAGGACAACACGTGGAGTTTGCTATTTATATGCTCGAGGGAGAAGCTGAGTACTGGTGGCAGGAGATACAGCGGCTGCTACAACGTAATGAAGGTGACATTCCTTGGGATATTTTTAAAGATGAATTCTACAAGAAATATTTCCCAAGAGCAGTGCGTGATGCTAAAGAGATAGAGCTTATGCAGCTGAGGCAAGGGGATATGACTGTTGCTGAGTATGATCGTAATTTTGATGACTTGTGTCATTTTTCTAAGATCTGTCAAGGGAATCCTGCTGACTTTGAAGAATGGAAGTGCTTGAAGTTTGAAGGAGGCCTTCGTGATGATCTGATGAGTTCAATAGTTCCGCTGGAGATACGTAATTTTGCTGAATTAGTCAACAAGAGCAAGTTAGTGGAAGAATGTATTAAGAAAGTGACTGTGGCCAAGGTGAGTCGCCAAGGATTTCCACCAAGGCGTCTTAGCAATCATCAGGCAGCTGGGGGAAGGGTGCATTTTAAAGCGCGTGGCATACGACAGCATGTAAGCAATGCGGAAAAGAGCATGATAACAGGTCTTGCCAGTTTGGATCACCTAACTGCTATGCTTGTGGAGAACTTGGACATATTGCCAAGGATTGTCCGAAGGGATTTACTCAAAATTCAGTTAGAACCCAGCAACAAGGATGAGTCTTTGCTATCACTATTGACGATGTTGTGCAATCGAACGCCCTCATTCAAGGTCAGTGTTATGTCAAGAATCGATTTCTAACTGTACTGTATGATTCGGGTGCATCGCATTCTTTATTTCTCTAACTATTGCTGACGAGTTAGGATTATATTTTTTTAAATTGAATTTTTACTTGATTGTCCATATACCTGCATCCCAAAATGTTTTGACCAGTTTAGTGTGCTTGCAAGTACCATTCGCTATTAGAAACAGGACTTTTATACACGATCTAATCTGTTTACCTCTATGTGGTTTAGAAGTTATTTTAGGATTAGATTGGTTATCTAAGTATCATGCTTTCCTTGATTATTCTAAAAGAACTGCTGTTATTCCATCTGATAGTCTATGTACTAAAGCATTTAGTCTATGTACTAAACCATCTGCTGTTATTCCTTGATTATCTGAATTCTGTAAGAGTTACCTTAGACAGGAGGGATTATGAGGGGTACGTTCTGTTAGTGGCTAGCTCGAATGACAATGAACTAAGCTTAAAACGAATCCGAGTGGCAAAGGAATTTCCTGATGTTTTCCTGGACGACATACCTGAGTTTCCTCCTTAGTGAGAGATAGAATTCAGCATTAAACTAGTACCTGGAACCGGACTGATTTCCATAGCACCGTGCCGGATGTCACCACTGGAACTTGCAAAGTTGAAAAAGTAATTGGATGAGCTACTTGGAAAGGAATTTATTCGTCCTAGTGCATCATCTTGGGGAGCTCGAGTATTGCTAATAAAGAAGAAGGACGGTGGAATCAGACTTTGTGTAAGATTACCGACAGCTAAATAAAGACACTATCAAGAACAAGTATCCACTTCCACGGATAGATGATTTGATGGATCAGTTGGAAGGTGCAACTGTATTCTCGAAGATTGATTTACGATCGAGCTATCACTAGATTCGAGTGAAAGAATCAGATATACCGAAGACTGTATTTAGAACTCGTTATGGTCACTATGAGTATACGGTTATGTCGTTTGGACTAACTAATACTCCTACGATTTTCATGGATTACATGAATCGTATTTTCCGTCCGTACCTTGATCAGCTTGTAGTAGTTTTCATAGAAGATATTCTCATCTATTCGAAGATAGAAAGAGTGCATGAAGAGCATCTAAGGACTGTGTTGCAGACACTGAGGACTCGAAAGTTATATGATAAACTAACAAAGTGCGAATTCTGGACAGCGAAGGTGGATGGAATTTTTGAAGGATTATGATTTCAAATTAAGTTATCACCCAGGGAAAGCGAACGTGGTGGCAAACGCTTTAAGCAGGAAGAATTTGAGTATCTCTTAGATGATGATACAGGAAGAAAAATTACTCGCGGAATTTGAGGACCTTAAGTTGGCTATGACTGAGACGTCAAGTGGAGTCCGTTTGGCCCAATTACGTATAACACCAGATTTTAAGATTAGTATTCAGAAAGCACAAGCACAGGACTCAGAAATGATGACGATGCTGAGACAAATTAACACAGAAGAACCAGAAGCTGTGAGATAGGATCATAGTGGCCTATAGAGGTACCAGAACAGAATTTGTGTGCCTAACTCTGGAGAATTGCGACAAAAGATTATTGCTGAAGCTCACCAAAGTAGATTTTCTATGCATCCTGGAGTGACAAAGATGTATCGAGATTTGAAACAAATGTTCTGGTGGCCGGGCTTAAAGAAAGAAGTAGCTGATTATGTCTCAAAATGTTTAACCTGCCAGAAGATGAAGGTGGAACATCAGAAGCTGTCAGGAACCCTGCAACCCTTAGAAATACCACAATGGAAATGGGAGCAGATTACTATGAATTTTGTCACGGGATTGCCAAGGACCTCAACAGGACACGATACCATCTGGGTAATTGTGGACAGGTTGACAAAGTCAGCGCACTTCCTTCCGATTCGAGTTGACTATACTTTAGAAAGGCTGGAACGAATATATATTCAAGAAAATGTACGACTACATGGGATACCTTCGTAAATTGTCTCAGATCAAGTTTCGAGGTTTAATACTAGATTTTGGGGAGCTTTTCAGAAAGCGTTGGAAACAGAATTGCACACGAGTATAGCATACCATCCTCAGATAGATGGACAATCAGAGCAGACAATCCAGACGTTAGAAGACATGTTACGATTATGTATGAAAGACAACCAAAGCAGCTGGGATAAGTATCTGCTCTTGGTCGAATTTGTCTACAACAACAGTTGCCAATAAAGTATCGGGATGGCACCAAACGAAGCTCTCTACGAAAGAAGATGTCGGACACCATTGTGTTGGAATGACGATGGGGAAGCTAGTGTCTTAGGTTCAAACTTAGTGTAAGAAACTACTGAGAAGATAAAGGAGATTCGTCAGAAGATCCAAACAGCACAAAGCCGTTGTTCCGAGGGTTACCTGAAACTGTAGGTCGATCTCGGACGAGATCTTCTGTGCTGGTCGGAACCGATGTGTCCGGTTGGTAAATGGTGACCGGGACTGGTACGTCCGACTTGTTTGGACTTGAACGTGCTACTGATCCTCTTGTCACCGAAGGGTGGGGGGTACCTGCAAGAGACTCCGATGCTTAAGTTAGCATGGGTATTAAACAGGTGTTATGTAGAATCAGAGTATGAGTTATACCTGGGTGCTCCAGTGTATTTATAATGGTGAGATGTGACCTTTTGGATAAGATAAGTTAGTTATCTTATCTTATCTTTATCTTTGAGTTGAGGTCAGCGTATCTTCCAACGGAACCGCCTTCATCTCTATAGGCTTAAGCCGCCTTAGGATTCGGGTCGTGCTCCTCTATTTGGGCCCTTAACTGGGCTCTCCTGTCGATTTGGCCGAGCTCTTTAAGAAGAGGTCGGGTCGTCTGACCTGATGAGGTTGGTCGCTTTATTTCGAATCATCCCAGGTCGGATAGCTCGACCCAGGGTATGAACAGTGCCCCTGCTTGAGCTCGATCTTCTTTTTGAGGTTGAGTCCTTGACTACGGTCCTTCTTAAAGTCAAACTCAAGCATTTGTCGATTCCTTTCTTTGTAAAGTCTTTTTTGAATGTAGAACGTTTTCCTCTAAAAGCGCGCGCTTTTGTATTAGTACTTTTTTGGGAACGCAAGCGGTTTTAATATCCGCATTTAATTGGCATTAATTTGCCCTTCATTCTCTCTTGGCTTTATTTTGAATTTCGCGATCAAAAACGATTTCTCTTCTTCATTTCTTCTTCGTAACTTCTCCCTTTACTCTCTCGTTTTCTGTTTCTCTCATCTGCTCTCTATCTTTCACTTGTGCTTCTGCTTTCTTGTGTTTGCGGCGTCGCTTGGCGTTTTTCTAGGCAGCCTTTATCTCTGCGCTTCCACTCTTCCTCGAAGCTTCTTCCGTCTCCAGGTTAGTCCCATTTCGTATTTTCCTCGTTGTTTTTGACTTTGCGATGGAGTTTTCCTTTTGATCTTCTTTTTGGAGAAAGTTTGGATCTTTCTGTTTTTATCATGCTTGACTTGTTGCATGCTCTGGAATTTCTTCGTTTTTTGGTGCGAATCTTTTTCTTGTTGCTTGAATCTTTTTCTCTTGCATGTTGCCGCCATTTCTGTTTGTGCCTTGGCTCATGATTTTTTGCTTGATTTCAAAAAAAAAGTTTGCGCCTTTGCTACTTCGCCTTTTTGGTATTTCTGATATACTGTAGAAGTAGTTCTTTTCGCTGGTAAACTGTAGGAGCAATGCTTTTCCTGATAAACTGTAGAAGGGTGGACCTTTTGCGTTTTTGCTTCCTTTGTTTTCTTTCTGGATTTTATTTTGATGAGTGCTGGGATGTAGGCTGTAGAAATAACTTGAAGGCCTTGCTTGTTTACTGCCTCCAAGGGATGCCCCAAGACTTTCTGTCTTAAGTCTTGGGGTTTTCCCTTTTTTGTTTATTCGCCCGTCGAGATATTTTGCCCCCTGTCCGAGATGTTTTTAAGTAATCCATTCTTCTTTTCTTTTTATAGGATTTTGTTGACCTCATGTCTTCCCGAAATAACGTTGTAGAGATGCCTTCCCAGGTCCCTGCGGATATGGCCGATTGGGTGGACTCCATGGTTCTCATGTGTGTCTCGCTGGTTGATTCTGAGTTTTGTGCTCAGCTTAGGCAGTTTCATAGTGTCTGTAGTAATTCTGGTGACGAGAAGAACTATGAGCTTGTTCCTCATGCTTCTGACGAGAGAGTCTGCTTCTCGACTCGAGTTGTTGACGATCGCCCCTTCTTTTATGCTTACGATTTTTTCTTTGGTCAACTGGGTATTACCCTTCCTTTTACTCAATTTGAAACCGACCTGTTATGGTCTTGTAATGTTGCCCCTTCTCAACTTCACCCCAGTTCCTGGGGTTTCATAAAAATTTTCCAATTGCTGTGCGACGGTTTTGGTATTCCTGCTTTCCAATCTCTCTTTTTCTATCTGTTTGTCTTGACTAAGCCCGGTGTGGTAAAAAAGAAGTCAGCTTAGGTCTCCTTTCGTTCTACCCAAGGAAAGAAGGTTTTTTCCATGTTTGACGAGTCGTTCCGTGATTTTAAAAACTATTTTTCAAGGTCCGAGCTGTTGAAGGAGCTCGACCCTTTTTTCTGGATGAAAATGACGAACCTGCTTTTCCCTTGGAATGGCAAAAAGATTGTGAGGGTCTCCCGGTATTCGTGGGAGATGTTGGATGAGGCCGAGCGAGCCTTTGTGACTATCTTGGAAGAATGCTGGGGTCAACCTCCCCATCTTGACACAAAGAAATTTCTGACCAATCCTTCTCTTCTTCAAACTGAACTGGGTATCTTGTGTTGCTTGTAGCTGCCTTTTCTGACTTATCCGACTTGTAGCTAAATTTTCTGTTTTGCTTGCAGAGGCAATAAAGAATAATGAAGCTATGAAAGCTTTTAAGAGGGCACAGAGGGCGACTGCTGCCAGAAATGTTGCTGCCAGGGCAGCTGGGGAGGGATCCTCCCAGGCGCGCGAGAAGCCATTAGTGCAGAGTTCCGCTGGGGTGAAGAAAGTGATCCCTACACCCCGAGTTCATTTGGTAGATCCTCACGTCGCCTCTGCTGCTCCTCCTAATAAAAAACAAAAGACTGCTGAGCCCTTCGACCTCGATGCTCCTGATTTTAATGCTATTGAATTCGTGGATCAACAAATCGGTCCCTATGGCGCTCTCTCCATGGACGACGTGTCCATCCTTCATCACTTGGAATTCATGGCCCGAAATCATGTGAAGATGGCGTATATGTCGGCTGCCATATATCGTACTGCTCAGAATCTCCCTCTCCACACCACTAAAGCGTTTATGGAGGAGGCGAAACAAGAGTTTGATCGGATGAAGGAGTTAAAGGAGGAGCTTGAGACGAAGGTGGCCAAGCTGGAGAAGGACTTGAAGAATGAGGAGGCAAGTTCTCAGTCATTGGCAGCTTCGTTGAGGTTGGCTGAGGACGCAGTCTTGATGCACAAGGATAGTTACGTTACCTCTTATCAAGAGGTGCTGTGCCTGAGGGAGGAGCTCGACCATGCCCGGGAAGATTATTCCGAGCTTCAAGGTCATCTCGTTGGCAGCGTGACTGCTGCTTACGAGAACTTAAAGGAGCAAGTTCGGGTCATTGCTCCCAGGGCCGATCTCACCCTTTTTAGCCAGGATAATATAGTCAGGGATGGTAGGATTGTCCCTGATGATGAGGGTGATGATGATGATGTTGTTCCTCCCCCTGTTTCTTCTACCAAAGTGCCGACCTCTTCGGTTCCTCCTGCTATGCCTGACTCAGATTGCCAGATCCTGAATCAGGAGGATGGAACTGTGGATGCTGTGCCGATCCAGACTCGCCCTCCTTCTCCTTGTCCTGATGCTGCCAAGAAGGTTCCCGATGCTTGCTGATCTCTTCTTGAAAATTTGTGTGGTTGGCCCGGCTTGTGGGCTCTTTTAGAACTTTTTTATTTATTTGCTGACGCTTTCTAGTTGCTTATCTAGCAACTTTTTATTTTGAAAAACAAAAGGTAACTTGTTATCTCTTTGTGGTAGGTTTTGGTGGCCTTCCAGGCCTTATAACTTTATAAAGTAGAAGTAGTTGTTTGACTTGACATCTTTTTTGTTTTTCTATTGTTGTTTGAAATTTTGCTGCTCGACCTCCTTGGATTACTTTGTTGTTTGTAGCTTGAATCCTTTGAGGTTACGATTTGTGGGGTCCAACTTGTTTCTCGGTTTTCCATATTTGTGGCCGGTTCCATTGCGTTGGTCCCTTTCTGAGTTATTATTGTAATCCCCTCTTTCAAAGATTACTTTTATAACTTGTTTGTAGGAGATTGACTTCGTCAAGTCGATCTCTTTTTAAGTTATTTTTGTAATCCTCTTTCTTGGATCTTTGTCAGGTCTCTTTCAGGGATTACTTTGATAACTTCTTGGTAGTAGGAGTCCGACTTGGTTATGTCGGTCTCCCTTAAGTTATTTTTTGTAGTCCTCTTTCTTGGATCTTTGTCAGATCTCTTTCAGGGACTACTTTGATAAATTTTTGGTAGTAGGAGTCCGACTTGGTTATGTCGGTCTCCCTTAAGTTATTTTTTTGTAGTCCTCTTTCTTGGATCTTTGTCAGATCTCTTTCAGGGACTACTTTGATAACTTTTTTGTTAGTAGGAGTCCGACTTGGTTATGTCGGTCTCCCTTAAGTTATTTTTTTGTAGTCCTCTTTCTTGGATCTTTGTCAGATCTCTTTCAGGGACTACTTTGATAACTTTTTGGTAGTAGGAGTCCGACTTGGTTATGTCGGTCTCCCTTAAGTTATTTTTTTGTAGTCCTCTTTCTTGGATCTTTGTCAGATCTCTTTCAGGGACTACTTTAATAACTTTTTGTTTTGGGCTGACTTTGTTATGTGAGGCCCTTCTAAGTTAAAGTAATCCTCTTTAATAGGGTTGGCCAGACCTTTTTCTAGGGTTTACTTATAACTTGGTTTGACTTGGTTCAACTTCTTAACGTTCGACCAGTCTTTAAGTTATTATTTTAGCGATCTGTAAGACCTCGTCAGGTTCTTTTTTAGATCACTTTCGATAACTTCTTACATTATTCTGTGTTCATCTTTTCCGATTTGTAGAAAGTGGTTGTCATCTCTAGATCGTCCTTTGGGTGAATCGCGTTTTCACCTTTATCGGACGGTTGTCTTTATCGTGATCGTGCAGTGAAATTGTTTTTCACTTTCTGCCGAACTGTTGCTTTATAATCGGACGATGAATGCTTCAGATTAATGCGTCTTGAAATCTTTGTAGAATATCTAAAATATATTTTATTTAAAGGAGAAGTGCAAATACATACATATGGGATTGTCTGAGTCTCAACTTGGTGCCTCGTTAAAAAACCTTTTTAGGAAAAAGAGTGCATCCAATGATGAGATCTTTTATCTTTTCTAACTGTAGTACCTTCTGAGGTCGCAGGCGTGCCATGACCTGGGGAGCTCTCATCCATCGAGTTCAGACAGTCTGTAGTAGCCCTTTCCAAGTACTTCTACGACTCGGTAGGGTCCTTTCCAGTTTGCTGCCAGCTTTCCCTCTCCTGGTCGAGTTGTTCCAATATCATTTCGGATTAGGATGAGATCATTCTCTGCAAAACTTCTCAGCACTACCTTTTGATTATATCTGGAAGCCATTCGGCGTTTTAGAGCTTCTTCCCTGATCCGAGCTCTTTCTTGGATTTCAGGTAACAAGTCGAGCTCTTCTCTCTAATGTTGGGAGTTTGCTCCCTCATTATAGTGAACTACTCTAGGCGACCCTTCCTCAATCTTTACTGGAATCATCGCCTCTATTCCGTATGCTAATCGGAAGGGGGATTCCTTCGTGGTGGAATGTGGCGTTGTTCGATACGCCCACAGGACCTGTGGAAGCTCTTCTGCCCAGGCTCCCTTTGCATCTTGTAATATCCGTTTTAATCCGGCCAATATGACTTTGTTAGCAGCTTTGACCTGCCCATTGGCTTGTGGATGTTCGACGGAGGTGTACTGGTGCTTTATATTCAAGTCGGCTACTAGTTTTCTGAAGCCTTCATCTGTGAATTGGGTGCCATTGTCTGTGGTTATTGAATATGGAACCCCGAACCTTGTGACAATGTTTCTATATAAGAATTTATGGCTTCTTTGAGCGGTGGCATTGGCTAGGGGCTCTGCCTCGATCCAATTTGTAAAGTAATCTACCCCTACTATGAGGAATTTAACTTGTCCTGATCCCTGTGGGAAGGGGCCGAGAAGATCGAGTCCCCATTTTGCAAACGGCCAAGGCGAGGTCACGCTGATGAGCTCTTCTGGCGGGGCGATGTGAAAGTTGGCATGTTTCTGACATGGTGGGCATGTCTTTACAAATTCTGTGGCTTCTTTCTGTAGAGTTGGCCAATAAAATCCCGCCCGGAGCACTTTTTTAGCGAGAGCTCGTGCTCCGAGATGATTGCCACAGATACCACCGTGTATTTCTTCTAGGCACTTCTCTTGTGTTGGAGGTTCGCACGCATTTTAGTAAAGGTGTTGAGATTCCTCTTTTGTACAGGATGTTGTTTATGATGGTGTAGTACTGTGCCTCCCTTTTTAGCCTTTTTGCGTCATTTTCTTCTGTGGGGAGCGTTCCTGTTCTGAGGTAGTTGGCTATAGGGGTCATCCATCCTTGGTCCTGACTTGTTATAGTCAGGACTTTTTCCTCTTCCGAGATTGACGGGTTCTGCAACATTTCCTGGATGAGGCTTCTATTGTTGCCTCCTGGTTTGGTGCTGGCTAGTTTTGAGAGTGCGTCAGCTCGGGCATTTTGTTCGCGGGGTATGTGGCAGATCTTATACTCCCCTATTTGTCCGAGCTATTCCTTGGTTTTATCCAAATACTTTTTCATGGTGAGATCTTTGGCTTGGTAGCTCCCTGTTATTTGTGATGTGACCACTTATGAATCGCTGTAAATGTTGAGTTTTTGAGCTTCAACTTCTTTAGCCAGCTTTAAACCAGCTAATAATGCTTCATATTCCGCCTGGTTGTTTGAGGCCGGGAACCCAAACTTGAGGGAGAGCTCAACTTGGGTTCCTTGGTTGCTTTCTATTATCACGCCCGCACCACTTCCAGTTTTATTTGAAGAACCATCCACGTAAAGATTCCATTCTGTGGGGGTTTCTAGGGCATCTATGAATTCTGTGATTAAATCGGCCAGATACTGTGATTTGATGGCCGTCCGAGCTTCATATTGAAGGTCAAACTCTGACAACTCGACTGCCCATTGTAGAATTCTGCCTGCTAGATCTATTTTCTACAATATTCCTTTTTTGGGCTGGTTAGTTCGAACCTTAATGGTGTGAGCCTGGAAGTACGGGCGGAGTCGTCGAGATGTTAGGATAAGAGTATAGGCAAATTTTTCTATTTTCTGGTAGTTCAGCTCGGATCCCTGTAGTTCCTTGCTAATGAAGTAGACGAGTTGTTGTCCATTTTCGTCTTCTCTGACTAGTGCTGATGCTACTGCCTTGCTTCCCACTGCGAGGTATAATATGAGTGGTTCTCCATCTCGCGATTGGGATAGGATAGGTGGCTGTCCTTGATGACAAGTCATCTTAGCCTAGTTTCACTAGCCTTTTTCTTATATTTTCATTTGAATTATGCACTTTCTTGAGCCATAAGCAAGCCAATTGGGTAGATTTTCATGCTTCCTTTGATTTAATCAACCATAGATGAATTAATGCAATTTCATGAGGTTTTATGCTATAATTGTCACATATTATGAAAGAATGAATATCTCATGATTTTGAGCATAGCTTTGATGTGTTTGGTTGATTAATGATAGGTGAAGAAAGCTTGGAGAAAGGTTGAAGCAAGAAGGAATGGCTAGGAGGAAGAGAGGACAAAAAGATTGAGCAAAAGTTTGCCTCAAACTTTAGCTCAAACTTTTGGAATAAGTGAAAACGAACCAGGGAGCAAAAAGCTTGACCAAAAGTTTGCCTCAAACTTTTGTGCAAACTTTTGGGCAAAAAGCTTGAGCAAAAATTTGCCTCAAACTTTTTGGCAAACTTTTGGCATCACAAATCAACACCCTGGAGAGCTAAAGTTTGCGCCAACGTTTGCCTCAAAATTTTTGGCAAACGTTGGCGCCATGAACAACACACCCTGGAAAGCAAAAGCTTGCGCCAACATTTGCCTCAAACTTTTTGGCAAACGTTGGCGCCATGAGTGTGCAAGGGGGAGCCAACGATTGAGCAAAAGTTTGACCCCAAACTTTGGCTCAAACGTTGGTAGCAGCAAGGATGGGGTGGCTGATATGAAAAGTTTGAGTAAAAGTTTGCCTCAAACTTTTACTCAAACTTTTACTCAAGCTTACATGATTCCAAACCCGGTTCACTTTGGTTCTTCTCCAAACTCCAAGAGCAATCAACCAAGGCCTCTATCAACCCAATTTCATCAAGAGCAAAGGCCCAATTGAAGGCTTGAAGACCATTTGAAGAAAGTGTATAAATAGCATATGATTTAAGTTTTTAGAGGGCTTTTCCTTTTAGTTTTCATAGAGAGTTTTCGGAGAGCTTTTGGTGTGGAGTGAATTTTAATTTCTAAGTCTCGGGGAAGGAGAATTGAATTCCCTTCCTCTTAGTTTTCTAGCTTTCAATTTCAATTACAATTGTCTTGGATCTTGGGTTGGAGAATTGAAGGAATTCTGTTTCAATCTCATCCTGAGACCTCTCTGTTTCTTTACTGCACAATTGAATTTAAATTTCTGTTAATTGCTTCTTCATCTACTTTCTCTGCAATTTACTTTTCCTTTGCAATTGTTCTTGTTGGATCTAGGAAGGCATTGAGATCTAGACTTGGTTATCTAGTCTCTTGGGTCCTGAGATCTGAATTATCATTTTACATTCTCTGTTTACTGCTTTCAAGCTCATTTACATTTCTGTTTCAAGATCCGATTCAATCCAATTCATCTTCCACTCTTATGTTTGTTGAATTTTACTTTGCCTTGTTTAATTTCTGCAAATCCAATTCCCAATTCCCTTTACAATTCAAGCCATTTACATTTCTTGCACTTTAAGATTCTGTAATTTACATTTCTTGCGTTCTAAGTTTCTGCCATTTAATTTCTTTTCTTTAAGATTCAGCACTTTAAATTTCAGTTATCTTTAATTTCATGCAATTTACCCATTCCCTTTACTTTCTATGCAATTTAAATTCTGTAAATCACAAATCTCTCAACCAAATCTTGATTCGCTTGACTAAATCAACCACTAAACTAAAATTGCTCAATCCTTCAATCCCTGTGGGATCGACCTCACTCCCGTGAGTTATTATTACTTGATGTGACCCAGTGCACTTGCCGGTGAGTTTTGTGTCGGATTGTTTTCCGCACATCAAGTTTTTGGCGCCGTTGCCGGGGATTGATTAGATTGACAATGATTAAGTGAGGTGGTGATCTAGATCTAGCATTTTTATTTCCTGTTTCTCTAATTTTTGACTAACACGCTAACTGTTTGAAATTTTGCTTAAACTAAACTTCGTTCTAGCAATAGACTAAAGAGTTACTGGTGGTGTTTCTTTTGTTTTGTTTGTATGTCAAGTACAGGGAGATCCATTCCTGTTTTATCTGAAACTGACCAGAGAACTCTTAGAAGGTTGAGAAGAGCTGAAAGAGGGAAAAATATTGTTGGAGAGGAAGAATCTGAGGAAGAATATCACGAGATGGAAGGAGATCCATCTAATCCAGGAGGAGGGGTTAACAATAAGCCACAGCAGAGGAGATTATTGGCATCCTATACCTTTGCAAATGCTAGACATTGTGGAAGCAGCATTCTCACCCCTAATGTCAATGCAAATAACTTTGAATTGAAGCCACAACTCATTACATTGGTCCAAAACAACTGCTCGTTTGGGGGAGGACCATTGGAAGATCCAAATCAACATCTATCTACCTTATTAAGGATTTGTGACACTGTCAAGTCCAATGGCGTGAATCCTGAAACTTACAAGCTTCTGCTGTTCCCGTTCTCATTAAGGGACAAGGCCGCACAATGGCTTGAAACTTTTCCTCAAGGAAGCATCACTAGCTGGGATGACTTGGTGACTAAATTTCTAGCCAAATTCTATCCACCTCAAAGAGTCATCAGGCTGAAGACTGAGGTGCAAACATTCACGCAATTGGATGCTAAAAATCTGTATGAAGCATGGGAGAGATACAAAGCTCTGCTGAGGAAATGTCCACCAGAAATGTTCACTGAGTGGGACAAGTTGCAGAACTTCTATGAAGGACTCACTCTAAAAGCTCAAGAATCACTTGACCACTCAGCTGGAGGATCATTGTAACTGATGAAAACAGCAGAAGAAGCTCAAAATCTTATTGACATGGTGGCTAACAATCAATATTTCTTTGCTCATCAAAGAAATCGCCAACCATCACAAAGGAGAGGAGTAATGGAGCTAGAAGGGGTGGACTCAATCTTGGCTCAAAACAAGATGATGCAGCAGCAAATTCAACAACAATTTGAGCAAATAGCCAAGAGGATTGATAGCCTCCAGGTTGCAGCAGTTAACACAAGCCAACCATCATCCACATGGGGGCAAAATTAAGAAACTCAAGAAGAACAACAACAAGAGCAAGTACAGTATATGCACAACCAAGGACCAAATTAAGTGTATGGTGATACATACAATCCATCCTGGAAGAACCACCCAAACCTCAGATGGGGAGATAATCACACCCAAAACCAACAACCATGGCAGAGGAACTCAAACCAAAACAACCCAAGAAGCAACCAAAACCACAACCAGCAGCAAACAAACCAGAACTCCTACAGAAAACCTCAAAACAACTACCCCAACCCCAACCAGTACCAATCCAATAACCAACCCACCAACCAAAATGCCTACCATCCACCACCCACATCTCACAACCCACCACAAGCATCACCTGAATCTCAAAGACTCACTAACTTGGAGACCTTGATAGATAACATGTTGAAACACCAGGAAATGACAACCAAGAACCATGAAGCCTCCTTGAAGAGCCTAGAGAGGCAAATTGGGCAAATCTCCAAATAAATTTCTGTTGAGAGACCTTCAAGCTCACTGCCGAGTGACACAATCCCAAATCCTAAGGAAGAATCCAAGGCAATACAATTAAGGAGTGGGAGAACATTGATGAGCAATAATGACACTACAAAGAAGCAAGTAGAGAGCAGCAAAAGGCCAATAGAAGATGAGGAGCAAACAAAGGCAGATGAAGCCAAGGACCAAGTTGTGATGCCAAACAAGAGCATGGAGAAACTCAAAGAGAAGGACAACCAACCACACGGTTCAAAGGAAGTAATTTAGGGACAGCAGCAAGTAGGAAAGAGCATCACACCTCCACTGCCATATCCCCAGAAGTTCAACAAAGAGGCTAAGGACCAACATTTTCATAAGTTCCTTGAGACTTTCAAGAAGGTGGAGATCAATATTCCCTTGGCTGAAGCACTTGAGCAAATGCCTCTGTATGCCAAGTTTTTGAAGGAGCTTATCAATAAGAAAAGAAGTTGGGATGAGAAAGAAACCATACTGCTTACTGAGGAATGCAGGGCCTTGATTCAAAAAGGGCTTCCTCCGAAGCTTGAGAACCCAGGGAGCTTCTTGCTGCCTTGCACCATTGGGGAATTAACCATCACTAAAGCAATGTGCGATCTAGGAGCAAGTATTAACTTAATACCGTCCTCCTTGGTGAAAAAGCTGCGTATAGAGGAAGTTAAACCGGTACAGATATCTCTAGAGCTAGTAGATAAGTCAACGGTATACCCCAGGGGTATTTTGAAAACCTTCTGGTCAAGGTGGACAATTTCATATACCCTGCAGATTTTGTGGTTCTAGATTCAGATGGGGATGATGGTGACTCTATTATACTGGGAAGGCCATTCTTGGCCACTGCTAGAGCTATCATAGACATAGAACAAGGAGAACTAACTCTCAGGATGCATGAAAAGAGTGTCACTCTGAAGGTATTACCAGAAGCCCAGTTTAGTAATGAGAGGAGGGACTATATGGAAATTGACAAGGTGATTCACAACAACATCCCAAGGCAGAAGATTGTGCAGAAGGATGAAAAAGACCAAGAGGATATTGGAGTATTAGCCACTGAAGAGAGAGATCCCCAAGGTAATCCTACAGCCAGAAAAGAAAGATCAACAAAAAAGGGGATGAAACGCAGAAACAAAACAAAAAGGGGTTGGAAGAACAGGAAGATTCCAACAGAGGGGTTTTCCAAAGGTGACAAAGTGCAATTAATATATCAGCAGCTGGGAGCAAACCAACATACTGATGACTATTACACTGTCTGCAACATACTCTCATTAGAGCACGCTGAAATTGAACACCAGAGAACAAAGAGGAGGATCACAGTCAAGGGAGACAAGTTGAGGCACTACAAGCATCAACCACCATAAAAGAAAACCCCAATGTCAAGCTAATGACAATAAAGAAGTGCTTGTTGGGAGGCAACCCAACCTGAGGTAATTTTCGTTTTATAGCTATTTCAATAAAAAGGTTGAATGATTGGTATGTATTGCAAGGAGCTAAGTTTGGTGTTTCACACCAAAACAATTTAAGGGAGAATAAAGGATTCTAAGTTTGGTGTTCCACCAAAATCTCATTTCAAAGCACATTCTCACCTTCTGCACAAAGGGTTACTAGCTCCAAGCAATCCGATAAATCATTTAATCATTGTCTGTTTCCAGTTTTTAGTTTTATTACCTTTAGCAAAGACTTAGGCTTTCACATATGGATATTTTAATGCATAAGAAACATGACAAGGGATTAAATTTTGTGTTCACACACCAATGTAAGTTCAAACGCCTACAAGAAAGTCTTACACACTAATCAGTCACCTAAAGGCTTGAGAAACAAGCAACTTCCATTAACACTGCAGGAATTCAATTACTCTCTTGGGAGGACTACACACCATTAGCTGAGAGAAAAGAAGAAGAAGCCACCAAGAGGTTGTATTGTCACTTAACTCCATCAGCATTGAATTGCTTTAAATTGGAAGTGTGAATATGCCCATCTTAACAGTAACTGTTAGTTTAGTAGTCTTTGCATTATGTTTGTTTCTCTTAAAATAAGTAAGCTAGCCTATATGTGTGCTTGTTTGTTGACTTTCACTGAACAAAAAGCATGCTTTGTTCCCTGCATCTTTAATTCAATAAAAGAAAGTTTTGAATGTGAAGTGAGATAGTTCTCTGTTAGATAGAAGTACAATAAAAGTAAGTGGTGGTATGAATGTGTGATTGCATAATAGCTCACTTTTAATGAATAAGAGAACTAGGATGTCTCCTTCTAAGTATAAAGTGGCCTACTGTCTATGAATCTCAATCAAATAAAAAATTCCTTGGTTAGAAAGAAAAACAAAAAGAAAGAAAAAAGGGGAGAAAAAGAAATAGCTAAAGAGTGGCAGAACAAAAGAAAAACAAAAAGAAACAAAGCTGGACACCAATAGCTTGAACCTTAGAATATATGCCTGTGGTGTCTTTGTATTAGGATCTGCTTGGACTACTAAGCTCTTTCGAGTGCATCAACACTCGGTGACTTGGGTTAACTAACCCGGGATCATCAGCTGAAAGTCCACTATCAAGAGTAACCTAACTACAAGGCATTTAGTAGCCCAAAGAGGTGCTGGGCATCAATATTTTAAGAAGGAATGTGAGACAAGTGTCTATAGTGAATAATGTGTCAAGTATAAAGAAAAGAAAATGAACTTGCTATACATGACACTACCAATAATACTCTGCTAGCATGAACATCCTCTTCCATTTCATTCTTTGTTCTCAATAAATCATTTCTTGCTTAGGGACAAGCAAGCTTTAAGTTTGGTGTTGTGATGACAAGTCATCTTAGCCTAGTTTCACTAGCCTTTTTCTTATATTTTCATTTGAATTATGCACTTTCTTGAGCCATAAGCAAGCCAATTGGGTAGATTTTCATGCTTCCTTTGATTTAATCAACCATAGATGAATTAATGCAATTTCATGAGGTTTTATGCTATAATTGTCACATATTATGAAAGAATGAATATCTCATGATTTTGAGCATAGCTTTGATGTGTTTGGTTGATTAATGATAGGTGAAGAAAGCTTGGAGAAAGGCTGAAGCAAGAAGGAATGGCTAGGAGGAAGAGAGGACAAAAAGTTTGAGCAAAAGTTTGCCTCAAACTTTAGCTCAAACTTTTGGAATAAGTGAAAACGAACCAGGGAGCAAAAAGCTTGACCAAAAGTTTGCCTCAAACTTTTGTGCAAACTTTTGGGCAAAAAGCTTGAGCAAAAGTTTGCCTCAAACTTTTTGGCAAACTTTTGGCATCACAAATCAACACCCTGGAGAGCAAAAGTTTGCGCCAACGTTTGCCTCAAACTTTTTGGCAAACGTTGGCGCCATGAACAACACACCCTGGAAAGCAAAAGCTTGCGCCAACGTTTGCCTCAAACTTTTTGGCAAACGTTGGCGCCATGAGTGTGCAAGGGGGAGCCAACGTTTGAGCAAAAGTTTGACCCCAAACTTTGGCTCAAACGTTGGTAGCAGCAAGGATGGGGTGGCTGATATGAAAAGTTTGAGTAAAAGTTTGCCTCAAACTTTTACTCAAACTTTTACTCAAGCTTACATGATTCAAAACCCGGTTCACTTCGGTTCTTCTCCAAACTCCAAGAGCAATCAACCAAGGCCTCTATCAACCCAATTCCATCAAGAGCAAAGGCCCAATTGAAGGCTTGAAGACCATTTGAAGAAAGTGTATAAATAACATAGGATTTAAGTTTTTAGAGGGCTTTTCCTTTTAGTTTTCATAGAGAGTTTTCGGAGAGCTTTTGGTGTGGAGTGAATTTTAATTTCTAAGTCTCGGGGAAGGAGAATTGAATTCCCTTCCTCTTAGTTTTCTAGCTTTCAATTTCAATTACAATTGTCTTGGATCTTGGGTTGGAGAATTGAAGGAATTCTGTTTCAATCTCATCCTGAGACCTCTCTGTTTCTTTACTGCACAATTGAATTTAAATTTCTGTTAATTGCTTCTTCATCTACTTTCTCTGCAATTTACTTTCCCTTTGCAATTGTTCTTGTTGGATCTAGGAAGGCATTGAGATCTAGACTTGGTTATCTAGTCTCTTGGGTCCTGAGACCTGAATTATCATTTTACATTCTCTATTTACTGCTTTCAAGCTCATTTACATTTCTGTTTCAAGATCCGATACAATCCAATTCATCTTCCACTCTTATGTTTGTTGAATTTTACTTTGCCTTGTTTAATTTCTGCAAATCCAATTCCCAATTCCCTTTACAATTCAAGCCATTTACATTTCTTGCACTTTAATATTCTGCAATTTACATTTCTTGCGTTCTAAGTTTCTGCCATTTAATTTCTTGTTCTTTAAGATTCAGCACTTTAAATTTCAGTTCTCTTTAATTTCATGCAATTTACCCATTCCCTTTACTTTCTATGCAATTTAAATTTTGCAAATCACAAATCTCTCAAACAAATCTTGATTCGCTTGACTAAATCAACCACTAAACTAAAATTGCTCAATCCTTCAATCCCTGTGGGATCGACCTCACTCCCGTGAGTTATTATTACTTGATGCGACCCGGTGCACTTGCCGGTGAGTTTTGTGTCGGATCGTTTTCCGCACATCAGTCCTAAGAACTTCTTAAGGTCTTGGAAGGCTTGCTCGCACTCTATTGTCCATTTGAATAGTTTTCCCTTTCTTAAAGTAGCATAGAAGGGAGGAGATCTTATCGCGGCTCCTGCTAAGAATCGGGATAGGGCGGCCAGTCTCCCGTTGAGTTGTTGTACTTTTTTAACACAGGTTGGACTCTTCATGTTGAGTATGGCCTGACATTTGTCTGGATTTGCTTCAATTCCTCTTTGAGTGAGCATGAAGCCTAAGAATTTTCCTGCTTCTACTGTAAAGGTGCATTTCGCGGGATTGAGTCGCATGTCATGCTTCCTTATGGTGTCGAACACATGAGCCAGGTCGGGCAATAGTGTCTCTTTGCTTTGTGTTTTTATTAGCATGTTGTCCACATAGACTTCTATGATGTTTCCGATGTGATCCGAAAAAACTTTATTCATTAGTCTTTGATAAGTAGCTCCTGCGTTCTTGAGACCAAAGGGCATCACGATGTAACAGTAGTTTGCCTTTGGTGTTAAAAACGAGGTCTTTTCTTGATCTGGTGGATACATGGGAATTTGGTTGTATCCTGAATATGCGTCCATAAACGAGAGATATTTATATCCAGAGGAAGCATCTACCAGGGCGTCAATACTTGGGAGTGGGTATGGATCTTTTGGACAAGCTTTGTTGAGATCGGTGTAATCGGTGCACATTCGCCATTTCCCATTCGATTTTTTCACCAAGACGACGTTGGCTAGCCATAGCGGGTATTTAACTTCTCTTATAAGTCCGGCTTCCAGTAGTTCCTATACTTGCTCTTCCACAGCCTGGGATCGCTTTGGCCCAAGCTTTCTTCGTCTCTGCTGTACCAGTCGAGATCCTGGGTAGACCGCCAACTTGTGGCACATTAGCTTAGGGTCTATGCCTGGCATGTCCGCGGCTTTCCATGCAAAGAGGTTGAGATTATCTCGTAAGAATTGTATTAGCAATTCTTTTAAATTTCTTTTGAGGATTGTGCCGATATTAGTTATTTTTTCCGAGGTGTCCCCGATCTGAATTTTTTCTATCTCGCCCTCTGGTTGGGGGCGAAGATCTTCTCGTCGTTGAACACCGCCCAACTCGATTGCGTGGAACTCTTCTCCTTTGCCTCTGAGGTTTAGGCTTTCGTTATAACAGCGACGTGCCATCTTTTGGTCAGCTTTTATCGTGGCTATCCCTTTTGGAGTTGGGAACTTCATACATAGGTGTGGGGTCGAGACTATTGCGCTGAGTTGGTTGAGTGTTGTCCGACCTATGAGAGCATTGTAAGATGAACTTACATCGACTACGATGTAGTCTATTTTGAGGGTCCTGGATTGGTCTCCTTTTCCGAAGGTTGTATGTAGTGATATATATCCTAGTGGTCGAACCGGGGTATCTCCTAACCCGAACAGACTATTTGGATATGCCTTAAGTTCTTTTTCTTCTAAGCCGAGTTTGTCAAAGGCTGTCTTGAATAAGATGTCGGCAGAACTCCCTTGGTCTATTAAGGTGCGGTGTAGGTTGGCGTTTGCCAATATGATGGTGATGACCATGGGATCGTCGTGTCCTGTGATGATGCCGGACGCGTCCTCCTTAGTGAATATTATCGCTGGGATGTTGAGTGCTTCCTCCTCTCCTTCGACATGATATACTTCTTTGAGATACCTTTTGCGGGAAGATTTAGAGATCCCTCCTGCTGCGAATCTGCCATGAATCATGAGGACATGTCTTTCTGGTGTCCGAGGTGATCGTTCTGTTCGCTCGGTATCTTCATCCCTTCGTCTTTTTCTTTGATCATCATCTCTGGTGGCCAGGAATCGATCTAATTTTCCTTCCCTTACCAATTTTTCTATGATATTTTTTAAGTCGAAGCATTCGTTGGTGGCGTGTCCTCTGACCCGATGATATTCACAATATTCCTTCCGATTTCCTCCTCCCCTTTTTCCTTTAAGGGGCCGTGCTGGGGGGATTTTTTCTGTATGGCAGACCTCTTTGCATATTTCGACTAGGGATGCTCTGAGGGGAGTATAATTATGGTATTTTTTAATTTTCTCCCCTTGTCGGTCTTCTTTTCTTTTGGATTCCTTGTCTCTGTCACGGTAGGAGGCCCCCGATTTTAAAGTCTCTCCTAACCAAGCGTTTTCTTCCATGTTGATGTATTTTTCTGTCCGTTCCTGCACTTCGTCTAAGGAGGTCGGGTACTTTTTTGATATAGACTGGCGGAAAGGTCCCTCTCGTAGGCCGTTGATAAGTCCCATGATGGCGGCCTCTGTGGGTAAGCTTTGTATGTCCATGCATGTTTTGTTGAATCTTTCCATGTAGTTGCGGAGGCTCTCCCGATCTCCTTGTTTGATCCCTAGTAGACTGGGGGCGTGTTTAGCTTTATCTTTCTGGATGGAGAATCTGGCAAGGAACTTTCTGGCTAGGTCGTCGAAGTTTGAGATGGACTTGGGAGGTAAGCTGTCGAACCATCTGATCGCCGTCTTCGTGAGGGTTGTCGGGAAGGCTTTGCAGCGAATGGCATCTGAGGCATCGGTAAGGTACATTCTGCTTCTGAAATTGCTGAGATGATGGTTGGGATCGGTGGTGCCGTCGTACAAAATCATATCCGGGAGTTTGAAGTCTTTTGGAATTTTGGTTTTCATGATTTCCCTGGTGAACGGATCCTTTTCTTTGCGTGAGCTTTTCTCAGGAGTGACCCGAGGGGCTTTTAGATCGGCTTCTAATTGCTATAACTTGTCTTCCAATTCTCGACGTCGTCGTACTTCCTTTTGTAGATCTTTTTCGATTTCTCGTTGTCGTTGGGTTTCTTCTTCAAGTTGTTTCAAGCGATCGTGAAGGGCTTCTATTGCTCCCGGTTTAGCTGAATTTTTGTCTCCATTGGATTCCAGAGTGTCTTTTGGTGGGGCATCCGCATTTTTGTGTGGTGTTCTATTTTCTAGATCTGAGTCGTGGTCGTTGTCATGGTTGTCCGCCATGGTAATGGGATGACTTCCAGGGTCCCTGGCAATGGCGCCAATGTTCCGAGGGTTACCTGAAACTGTAGGTCGATCTCGGACGAGATCTTCTGTGCTGGTCGGAACCGATGTGTCCGGTTGGTAAATGGTGACCGGGACTGGTACGTCCGACTTATTTGGACTTGAACGTGCTACTGATCCTCTTGTCATCGAAGGGTGGGGGGTACCTGCAAGAGACTCCGATGCTTAAGTTAGCATGGGTATTAAACAGGTGTTATGTAGAATCAGAGTATGAGTTATACCTGGGTGCTCCAGTGCATTTATAATGGTGAGATGTGACCTTTTGGATAAGATAAGTTAGTTATCTTATCTTATCTTTATCTTTGAGTTGAGGTCAGCGTATCTTCCAACGGAACTGCCTTCATCTCTATAGGCTTAAGCCGTCTTAGGATTCGGGTCGTGCTTCTCTATTTGGGCCCTTAACTGGGCTCTCTTGTCGATTTGGCCGAGCTCTTTAAGAAGAGGTCGGATAGTCTGACCTGATGAGGTTTGTCGCTTTATCTCGAATCATCCCAGGTCGGATAGCTCGACCCAGGGTATGAACAGCCGACAAAAGAGCTATGCCGATAATAGACATAGACCCTTAGAGTTTAGTGAGGGAAACCATGTCTTTCTAGAAGTAACTTCGATTACTGGAATAGGTAGAGCCCTTAAGACTAAAAAGCTTAACCCATGATACATAGAACCTTTCCAAACACTTAAAAGAGTCAGTCTAGTAGCTTATCAAATAGCCCTTCCTCGTTATTTATCAAACCTTCATGATGTTTTTTTATGTCTCGCAACTTAAGAAATATGTTCCCGATGAGAGTCACATTTTACAACCAGAAATAGTGCAGTTATAAAATGATTTGACATATCAAGCATCACCAGTTCAGATCGTAGAAAGAAGTGATAAGCAGCTAAGAGGCAAGACTGTCCGCTTAGTCAAAGTAGCATGGGAACCAAGAGGAGAAGAAGAGCACACTTGGGAACTGGAAGATAAGATGAAAGCTGATTACCCGCATCTATTCCTAGGTAACTGAAATTTTGAGGGCAAAATTTTCTTTTATGAGGGTAGAATGTAACAACCCTAATTTTCGGGTACATGAGATCTTCTCTGAAAGTACGGATTTCTCCGGAAGATCAGTAAAAGGAACACCTCTGATATATCATCAAGCATCTCAATCCTCATTATCATTATGTCATCCTTAAGTTAGAACCTCCTCTGAGGCAAGCTCGATAATAAAATCGTGAAGAACCTTGTTTTTGAACCGTATCAGTTGCCAGTTTTGATTCTGATTTTCGTAAATAGTCTCTGTTTGACGAACTGGACTTGATTCATGAGAGGAGAGAGATAATAGTATAATATTATCATTATATTAGTATTAGAAAATGCTTGAATGACATTATAAGGTTACCTGGTCTGTTTTTGTTAAAAGCAGAAAAATCGGTTTAACCAGGTTTACGATTTACTGGTGCAGCTTAGCACCAGCACTCTCTAATGAATTTAGCAATGCTAAGGCCTCATCATACATGTTTTATTCTCACAATAAATATGTTACTAGTGTCATTTATGCTAGTAGCTCAGAAAATAATTTTTAGAGATGTTTTTACGAGTGTTCCGATACACCTAGTTTTAGTAGTTGTACACCAGAGATTTTTTAATATTATTTTCATCCACCTCCAAGCCAACCAATCACAACTCACCTTACACCCCAAGACCTCCAAGGCTGTCTCATTTCATCATTTTGGCCGAAAATAACAAGAGAGAAAAGAGAGAAACTTTCATGAACACTTAATCTTCAAAGCTTGATTTCTACTGAACTAAAACTCAAATCAAAACTCCAATTTCACCAAAATGGTCCTCTCTTATTCCTCTACATAACCATGTAACTTATCAAGGATGGAAATAAGGTGAGATGCCTGTCTTCCTCCCATTTCAATTCGGTTTTCAAGAAAAACCATGCAAAACATGTGTTTTCTTGATGTTCTTCCTTAGGAAAACGTGAATTTCCAGAAAGTCTAAGGTGAGATATCTCTTCCTAACATACTGAGTGAGATTTGGTCAGTTGAGAGTTTTTGGATTTAAAGTTGTTCTTGATTTGATTTAGGAGGAAAAAGTGCTTAAGGACCACCTGAAAGTTTAACCGAATTAGGAGCAGAAAAACCAGATAGGGATTGACGAATTTAATCTTGATTGATTGTGTTTGAGTTGTGTGATTATGATATGGTTTGGCTGTGCTTGAAATTGATTGTTTGTATGAGTAATTCTTGTTGAAATTTTGGTGAAAATTTGATGAAACTTGATGAAATTCAAGCTATGAATGTGTGTTCTTGTGGCTGCTGGAAAACAAAACCCTAGAGCTTAAATTGAGGTTTAATTTGTGTTAAAATCATGTAGAAAATATGGGGTTTTAGTGGCTGGAAATTTATTTTGAATTTTGGTAAAAATCGGTTGCTGAAAAAACTGAAAAGAATTTGAAGAATATACGAAGAACACTTTGGGTGTGGTGAAGAATATTGAAGAACACCTTTTAGATCTTAGAAAGGGCAAGGAAGTAAAATTTTTGGTGTTTAAGGGGTTATATGGTAATTTCAGGAAGTTAGGGTGGTAAAAGTAGAAATATTAAAAGTTACGGGTGGTAAAAAAGTGAATTTTAAAGGTTAAAAGTAAAAGGTAAGTTAATTTTCGAAAATTTAGTATTAAAATAATAAATAATAACAAAATATTAAATAATAATATTTAATTAAAAATAATATTTTAATAAAAATAATAAAATAATGCGGAAAAAGGCAGTTTTCTGTAAAAGCTTTAGAAAGACAACTTTAAGTGCAGAATCTCATAATTACCTTCATAAAACACTTAGGGAGTGGTAAAAACGTGATAGTGAGGCAAAGATAAAGAAAAGATAAAAATCAAAGAAAAAGTCTGTAAAATTTTAATGACAGAAAAATAGACAGAGACTAGTGAACGAACTAGGGCAACTTAGTTAGTACTTGAGTTGCGACTAGGGTTAGGTTCTATATGAAAAGTTAAACTATTTCAGTATAGACTTAATGAACCTATACCTGGGACAGGCTAACTATTCATACCGAAATTTACATAAGCTTTAAATACACATGTTAAACAGAGAAATCAGAGCAGAATAAAGTAACACAGAGCACAGAGTAACTAGAGTAAAGTAAAGAGATACAAAGAGAAAAGAATAATATGATAAAGAGAAATGGTTTGAGCCAGGATATTGTAAAAGTGAAAGATGTAAAGTTTGTACAGTATGATTGAATAGAGAAAGAAAGAGGTACTGCATAAGAATGTGAAAATGATGATGAATAATGAGAATGATGATGAATGATGATAATGAGAATGATTATGTAATGATCTGCTACATAAAGGCAGTCAGATAGATTGTGGTATGACCATAGAACGTTTTCCAGTGTTACACAGCTATTGAGAGCTGTACCTGCAACTGATAACCTGGGATCACTTGCAGAAGATATTAATTCATACACGGCTAGAATGCCGCACCTGTAAGGCGAGGACTGCTTACAAAGAATATGATTTCATACACGGCTAGAATGCCGCTACCTGTAAGGTAGAGTTTGCTTACAGAGGATATGACGCATACGTCGGTTAGTGAGAACTGTACCTATGCTAACAGGAAAACCTGATGCGGGTGGAAACTTGTCTCTCAACAAATCTCCCTTCGGCAAGTGTACCGAATTGTCGTCAAGTAAAACTCACAATAGAGTGAGGTCGAATCCCACAGAGATTAACGGATTAAGCAATTAATGGTTAATTGATTATCCTAGTTAGACGAATCATATTGGAGTGATAAGCAACAAGAAAATGTAAATGACAGAAAAGTAAAGAAAGCAATAAAGTGCAGGAAAGTAAAATGGCAAGAAAAGTAAATGTAAGAATTAAAAATAAAATGAACATTGGAATCAAGAGATATTGCAATCCTCCGGATCAAGTTCATTCTCATATCTTCCTCAATCAATGCACTCATTGATCTCATTGGCAATCTTAATTGATCGAATTACAATTCCTTGTAATTCAATCTCTCAAATCTTGATCAATAGCCAATTCCTTGGTCAATTGCTCATGAGAAGAGATGAAGTATGGTCACTGATTATACCACATGCATTTCCCAAATCAAGTATTGAGAGAATTATAGTCACATATCCATCCAAACCCAATTTGGTCCAGCATGAGAAAGCATTTCTAGCTTGATCTCTTCATTCCTCTTCCAAGGTTCAGAAGAGATCCAAGTATGAATAGTTTTTTTTCCAAGATCGCTACCCAATTGGATGAAGATTGAAAGCTTTCAAGTAAAATCAAGAGAAAAGAAAGAAGAAGAAGAATAAGAACTACAATTGATCCATTGAATCACAATAGAGCTCTCTAACCCAATGTAAAGAGTTAGTTGGTCATTGCTCTACAAAAATAGAAAAGAAAGAAAGTACAGAAAAGTAAAGATGAAGATAAAAACTAAAACTGAAACTTCAAAATTCATAAATGAAAATTACAACTAAAATGAAACTACTCCTAAGGAAGAAAAGAAGAGAAAAGGAAGAAGAGTGGTTGAGGGGAGGGGTCCGAAGACCCACTCCCCTTGGAGTGTGCCAATTCACAGAAGTTCGAATTGGTCTTCACTCTCTCCCCCTTCCTTCAATTCTCCAGAATTCCAGAATGCTTTGAATGTAAAAACTAAGGCCTTTATATAGGCTCTCCTAAATTACAAAATGAAAATAAAAGCAAATTACAATAAAATGAAAATTCCTATTCTAGATGCTTCTTGTGGTCTTGATTGGTTGACAATTGTGGGCTTGCTTGCTTGAGCTTTGAAGTGGACTTTGAGAGAGAAGTGAGTTAAGTTGAGGTCCAGGTGCTAAAGTTAGTGCTAAAGTTAGCCACACTAACGCTACAAGTGTGGCGTTAGTGCTGAAGTTATTGTGGCTAACGTTGCACTTGCTGCCCAGTTGGTGTTTTTGGGGCTTAAAATATGCCTCTTATTTGTGCTCAAATTTCATGCCCACTATAGAGTATTATATATAGTTGGAAAGCTCTGAACGTCAGCTTTCTAACGCAACTAGAATCGTATTATTTGGACCTCTGTAGCTCACGTTATTCTCCTTTGAAGTGGACATGGTCGCTGGCACATATGCCAACGTTACTGGAAATGTTGATTGCCAATAACGCTAGCGATTTCCCGTTTCTGAAGCTCAAACTTAATGTCCACCCCATATTATTATATATTGTTGGAAATCTCTGGATGTCTACTTTCCAATGTTTTTGGAAGCGCATCATTTGGAGCTCTACAACTCGAGTTATACTTCTTGGAAGGTGAAGAGGTCAGTTGGCCTAAATACAGGCTGATACCATGTTCATTATTGCACTTTTGGGGCAGGTTTTCTCCCTCAAATTTAGTGTCAACCATGTAGTGCCATATTTGCTTTGAAAGCTCTAGAATCCTACTTTCCAATGCCACTGGAATCACCTCATTTGGAGCTTTGTGGCTCAAGTTATGCATGTTTGAAGAAGGCATGGTCAGGCTGCCAGGTGGGACTTTTGCCCACGTTAACTACCACGTTAACTAAGTTAACGTGGGAGTTAACGTGGCTTATTGGGGGCTTGTGAGTTCACTCCAACGTTAGTGAGAATGTTTGGTGTCACTAACGTTGTTGATCACCACCTTTCTCCACGTTAGCTTCCACGTTAACTAAGTTAACGTGGGAGTTAACGTGGCTTTGTTGTAACTTGGGCGAACGTTAGTGACAATGTTGAATGTCACTAACGTTGGTTTTCCCCCTTTCTTGTTAACGTTAGAGGCCACGTTAACTAAGTTAACGTGGCAACTAACATGCCCACTTATGAGCTTGGTCCAACGTTAGTGATAATGTTAAGTGTCACTAACGTTGGCTCCATTTTCTTTCTTCAAAGTTAATGCCACTAACTTTTCCCACTAACGTTGGGGCTTTCCTTCCTTCCACGTTAGTGCCTACGTTAGTGTAACTAACGTAGCCACTAACGTGGCTCTTCTCTCCTTCTTTTGGCCTGAAATCAATCAAACAAAGTGCATGAAAGTCTTGCTCTTAATCATGGATCATGCATCATCCAATTTATCATATAATTCATGCAAAATCCTGATGAAATCATGTAAAATGCACAATGTATGCTCGAATCAAGATGTAAGTGAATATCCACCCAAAACTAGCTTATTTCCTAAGAAAATGCATGAAACTACCTTAAAAACAGCAAAGAAAAGGTCAGTGAAACTGGCCAAAATGCCCTGGCATCACAACACCAAACTTAAAGCTTGCTTGTCCCTAAGCAAGTACTGGAACAAGAGAATGATGAATGGAATGCCAAGAGAAATGAGTCATTCTTATGGAAGTCATGTCCTTGGTTTTATGGTGGTTTCATGCATAGCAACTTAGGTTCATTCCTGGCTTTCAGACCTTTATCATGTCCTAAAACACTCACTTTGATTGCATCCCATGAGACTTTTATTCATTGATCCTTTTATTGTCATTTCAGGGCTTATTTTTGTTCTTAAGCTAAGTGCTCTGTAAGGGGGCAACTCTTTAAAATAAGCTTTCAGCCAACACTCCCGAACCAGTTGGTTCAAGGTGCTAGGTGTTGAAGCACCCCTAAGGACTTACTTGCTCAAGTCTCTCCCCCATACATACACACCACAGGCATATAGTTTATTTATTTTCTTTTCTTGAGACCTTGGTGTCCAGCACCTCTTTGGGTTACTAAATGCTCTGTAGTGAAGGTTACTCTTGATAGTGGACTTTCAGCTGATAATCCCGAGTTAGTTAACCCAAGTTACCAAGTGATAAGGCACCCCTAAGAGCTTATTCATCCAAGTAGATCCCTCACACAGGAGCACCACAGACACATGCCTCAAGATTAAAACCATTGGTGCCTAGCCTTATTGCTTACTCTTTTTTTCTTTTATTTTTTTCCACTTTCATTCTTCTTTCCCTTTTTCTTATTAGGATCTTATTATTTAGCTAGTCTCATGGGGTGTGTTCAAAGCATATGATTCAGGACAGATAGTTGTCTTCCCACCTTGTGGTTGAACCAACTTAGCTAACTTATGACCACACCACAAACTCAGGAACTTACTCCATAGTATGAACTCTACTCTGGTCTTTTATAAAACACTCATTCTCTTTTCATTTGATTCAAAAGGGACAAGCATACTAGTAAGCAAAGTAAGGATGCAGTAATGACATTCAGACTAGAAAACACAGCCTTAATCAATAAAAATTTAAAAGACAGAATTGACATGCTTATTCACAAGGAGAAAGCACACATACATACAAAGAACTTAGAAGACAATCATGCAATTGAATGTACTGGAAATAAGTAAGAGGAAAAAGGAACTTTACCATCTTGTAGTTCATCTTTATTGTTGTTGCCCTTCTTCTCCTACTTTTCTCCCTTCCCACACCAATTTAGACTAATTTCTTGTCTTCAAGCAGCAAATAAAACAGTGGTGTGGGGTCTATGATGGGTCATGAACGTCTTACATACTGAAATGTAAGTGATGTATGTGGTTAAGCAAGCAAAAATTAAGGATAACTCTGCAAGCCTAAGAAGCAAAGGCATTATGATTATACAAACAAGTGGTGTTGCTGGATACATTGCATAGAAAAATAAGTGGCACACCAAACTTAGTGTGACACTTTCTCTTAGCATTGATGCAAGTATCCAGAAAGATTGAAAACAGATTGTTGCAGGCAACACCAAACTTAGAATGTGATCATATGCCAATTTTATTTGGAAAGAAGCTGAGTAAAGAACTGTTGTATTAATAACAAAATCACCAAGAGCCAAAGCTGTCACGAACAGGGGCTTCTTTGTGAGGCATTAACACAAACAGTTAGAGAGCATAGAAAATAAAGAACTAAAGCAATTACATGAATAAAGCAAAACAAAAGAAAATGTCTAATCTAGGTAATCAACCAACCGGTAGTTTGTTAATCACAATTAATCCCCGGCAACGGCACCATAAACTTGATGCGGGTGGAAACTTGTCTCTCAACAAATCTCCCTACGGCAAGTGTACCGAATTGTCGTCAAGTAAAACTCACAATAGAGTGAGGTCGAATCCCATAGAGATTAACGGATTAAGCAATCAATGGTTAATTGATTATCCTAGTTAGACGAATCATATTGGAATGATAAGCAACAAGGAAATGTAAATGACAGAAAAATAAAGAAAGCAATAAAGTGCAGAAAAGTAAAATGGCAAGAAAAGTAAATGTAAGAATTAAAAATAAAATGAACATTGGGATCAAGAGATATTGCAATCCTTGAGATCAAGTTCATTCTCATCTCTTCCTCAATCAATGCACTCATTGATCTCCTTGGCAATCTTAATTGATCGAATTACAATTCCTTGTAATTCAATCTCTCAAATCTTGATCAATAGCCAATTCCTTGGTCAATTGCTCATGAGAAGAGACGAAGTATGGTCACTGATTATACCACATGCATTTTCCAAATCAAGTATTGAGAGGATTATAGTCACATATCATTCCAAACCCAATTTGGTCCAGCATGAGAAAGCATTTCTAGCTTAATCTCTTCATTCCTCTTCCAAGGTTCAGAAGAGATCCAAGTATGAATAGTTTCTTTTCCAAGATCACTACCCAATTGGATAAAGATCGAAAGCTTTCAAGTAAAATCAAGAGAAAAGAAAGAAGAAGAAGAATAATAACTACAATTGATCCATTGAATCACAATAGAGCTCTCTAACCCAATGTAAAGAGTTAGTTGGTCATTGCTCTACAAAAATAGAAAAGAAAGAAAGTACAGAAAAGTAAAGATGAAGATAAAAACTAAAACTGAAACTTCAAAATTCATAAATGAAAATTACAACTAAAATGAAACTACTCCTAAGGAAGAAAAGAAGAGAAAATGAAGAAGAGTGATTGAGGGGAAGGGTCCGAAGACCCACTCCCCTTGGAGTGTGCCAATTCACAGAAGTTCGAATTGGTCTTCACTCTCTCCCCCTTCCTTCAATTTTCCAGAATTCTAGAATGCTTTGAATGTAAAAACTAAGGCCTTTATATAGGCTCTCCTAAATTACAAAATAAAAATAAAAGCAAATTACAATAAAATGAAAATTCCTATTCTAGATGCTTCTTGTTGTCTTGATTGGTTGACAATTGTGGGCTTGCTTGCTTGAGCTTTGAAGTGGACTTTGAGAGAGAAGTGAGTTAAGTTGAGGCCCAGGTGCTAAAGTTAGTGCTAAAGTTAGCCACACTAACGCTACAAGTGTGGCGTTAGTGCTGAAGTTATTGTGGCTAACGTTGCACTTGCTGCCCAGTTGGTGTTTTTGGGGCTTAAAAGATGCCTCATGTTTGTGCTCATATTTCATTCCCACTATAGAGTATTATATATCGTTGGAAAGCTCTGAATGTCAGCTTTCTAACGCAACTAGAATCGCATCATTTGGACCTCTGTAGCTCAAGTTATGCTCCTTTGAAGTGGACATGGTCGCTGGCATATATGCCAACGTTACTGGAAATGTTGATTGCCAATAACGCTAGCAATTTCCCGTTTCTGAAGCTCAAACTTAATGTCTACCCAATACTATTATATATTTTTGGAAAGCCCTGGATGTCTATTTTCCAATGCCCTTGGAAGCGCATCATTTGGAGCTCTACAACTCGAGTTATACTTCTTGGAAGGTGAAGAGGTCAGTTGGCCTAAATACAGGCTGATACCATGTTCATTATTGCAATTTCGGGGCAGGTTTTCTCCCTCAAATTTAGTGTCAACCATGTAGTTCCATATATGCTTGGAAAGCTGTGGAATCCTACTTTCCAATGCCATTGGAATCACCTCATTTGGAGCTTTGTGGCTCAAGTTATGCGTGTTTGAAGAAGGCATGGTCAGGCTGCCAGGTGGGACTTTTGTCCACGTTAACTAACGTGGGAGTTAACGTGGCTTATTGGGGGCTTGTGAGTTCACTCCAACGTTAGTGAGAATGTTTGGTGTCACTAACGTTGTCGATCACCACCTTTCTCCACGTTAGCTTCCACGTTAACTAAGTTAACGTGGGAGTTAACGTGGCTTTGTTGTAACTTGGGCCAACGTTAGTGACAATGTTGAATGTCACTAACGTTGGCTTTCCCCCTTTCTTCTTAACATTAGAGGCCACGTTAACTAAGTTAACGTGGCAACTAACGTGCCCACTTATGAGCTTGTTCCAACGTTAGTGATAATGTTAAGTGTCACTAACGTTGGCTCCATTTTCTTTCTTCAAAGTTAATGCCACTAAATTTTCCCACTAACGTTGGGGCTTTCCTTCCTTCCACGTTAGTGCCTACGTTAGTGTAACTAACGTAGCCACTAACGTGGCTCTTCTCTCCTTCTTTTGACCTGAAATCAATCAAACAAAGTGCATCAAAGTCTTGCTCTTAATCATGGATCATGTATCATCCAATTTATCATATAATTCATGCAAAATCCTGATGAAATCATGTAAAATGCACAATGTATGCTTGAATCAAGATGTAAGTGAATATCCACCCAAAACTAGCTTATTTCCTAAGAAAATGCATGAAACTACCTTAAAAACAGCAAAGAAAAGGTCAGTGAAACTGGCCAAAATGCCCTGGCATCAAAACCATACCCGTTTTAGCTACTTCAGGTTACGTCGGGAGCGGGTAGAAACCGACAGATGAGCTCATTACCTGCGCTAGGGCTAGACATGCATCATACTTGGTTGCGCATTTCCTTTGTTATGATTGTGGTATGAATGTATGCTTTCCTTGTTTGTATTCCATTCTCTGCGCTTGTGTTATTTTCTTGTATTCTTCTGTTTGTGTTCTGCTATCTGTTTTCTCTATCTTCTCTACTTATCTGTGTTTTCTAATTAATACTTCTTTGTATTCTGCTAATAGTCTGCTAAACAACATAGAATTAATGAACGTAACTAATAACCCCGACCCTACTAAGAACTCCCCAGTTCTTACCCCTTCTCTCTCCCTTCCCCCTTCAGATGGAAGTAAGAGTACCTTACCATAGGTCGCTGATGACCGTTTGCAAGAAAAGGATTCTGCTCTAGATAGTCTTCTGAGTCTAGGGTGAATATCGTTCTCTGATTATATATATATACTGTGAGACCAGCCAACGTCTGCACCCCGTTCGTGTGCGCACTTTAACCTAAATCCTGTGTACGAGATTCCTATTGTGTGGCTACTTCATGAGGTACTAGAAAGACATCCTGTGGAAAAGTCTGATCGTGCAGAGGAGTAGCAGATGACGCTCTATCTTTTGATGACGTTCCACCTGACTTGAGTTTTGAAGACCTAGAACGTACTTTCCCTCATTTTAGTAGTTTCGAGGGACTAGGTGAGTATAGAGTCTAGGCTAGCCTAGGTGCCAGCTTAGGGACCTCTTGAACAAGTCAGGACCTGAGATGTTGTATGTATATACATGTATATAGATATTATTTAGCTATATCTAGGAGTGTTCTAACTAACAGTCTATATTCTAATAAAGGCTGAATCACCGAATGTTGTCAACTACTTGTGATGTATTTATGTGTGGTTGTTTATAACTGTTTTATCTGTTATTATTTGTGAATTGATTATAAATGATTCTGTCTATTAATCCAAACGTTTTCAAAAAAAAAAATACACCTCACAAATTAACTACGCTTTTAACAATGAATCAGGCTCATATGATAAATAATAGATAATAACTAGGAAGACAAATTGGTAACGCTCAGTTTCCGGTATGATCTAGACATATTGAAAAGTGGGTCGTTACAATCAGCGTAACCTCACCTTGGCCATTCGCAAAATGGGGACTCGATCCTCTCGGACCCTTCCCTCAAGGATCAGGACAAGTCAAATTCCTTATAGTGGGGATAGACTATTTCACAAAATAGATCGAGGCAGAACCCCTAGCTAACGCCACTGCTCAAAGAAGTCAAAAATTCCTATATAGAAACATTGTCACAAGGCTTGGGGTTCCATACTCTATAACCACAGACAATGGCACTCAATTTACAGATGCAGGCTTCAGAAAGCTGGTGGCCGATCTAAACATAAAACACCAATTCACATCCGTAGAACACCCCCAGCCTAATAGACAAGCAAAAGCTGCTAACAAAGTCATATTAACTGGGCTAAAACGGAGATTACAGGATGCATAGGGAGCCTGGGCGGAAGAGCTCCCACAAGTCCTATGGGCATATCAGATAACCCCACACTCCACCACAAAGGAATAACCCTTCTGATTAGCTTACGGAATGGAGGCAATGATCCCAGTGGAGGTCGAAGAAGGGTCGCCCAGAGTAATCCACTACAACGAAGAGGCCAACTCCCAACTTCAAAGAGAAGAACTCAACTTACTTCCAGAAATCCGAGAAAGAGCTCGGATCAGGGAAGAGGCATTAAAACGTTGAATGGCTTCAAGATACAATCAAAAGGTAGTGCCGCGAGGTTTTTCCGAGAACGACCTCATCCTAATCCGAAATGATATCGGAACAACTTGACCTGGAGAAGGAAAGCTGGCAGCAAACTAGAAAGGACCCTACCGAGTCATAGAAGTACTTGGAAAGGGCTACTACAGGTTGTCCAAACTTGAAGGGCGAGAGCTTCCAAGGTCATGGCACGCCTGCAACCTACGAAGGTATTATAGTTAGAGGTAATAAGGATCTTAGGATAAGGTGCACTCTTTTTCCTGAAAAGGTTTTTTAACGAGGCGCCTAGCCAAGATCTACAAACCACTCGACTTAAAGGGAAAAACACCCACATGTATATATTTGCATATTTTCTATCTTGAATAAAGTTTTTTCAGATTCTATACAAATCCTCTTTTACAAGATGCATTAATCTGAAACGCAAAAAATTCATCGCCCGATTATAAAGCTACAGATCGGCAGAAAGTGAAAATCAAATTCACTGCACGATCATGGTAAAGACCAACAAAGATGAAAACCAAATTCATCAAAAGGTCAACCAAACAGGGATCAAGCACAATCTCTACGAAATTGGCAAAGATGAAAAGGCGACAAAAACAGAATAATGCAAGAAGTTATCGAAAGTGATCCATAGAAAGGACCTGACGAGGTCTTAATAAAAATAGGTTGCTAAAAATAACTTAAAGACTGGCCGACGTAAAAAAGTCGGACCAGTCGACCACAATAACCAAAGTTATAAAAAGTAAATCCCTAGAAAGTGGCTTGGTCAGCCCTAAAAAAGAGGATTACTAGAAATAACTTAAAAGGGACCGACGTGATGAAGTCGGCCCAGAACAAAAGTTATAAAAAGTAATCCCTGAAAGAGGCCTGACAAAGGTCCAAAAAAGAGGATTACTAGAAATAACTTAAAAGAGACCGACGTGATGAAGTCGGCCCAGAACAAAGTTATAAAAAGTAATCCCTAAAAGAGACCTGACAAAGGTCCAAAAAAGAGGGTTACTAGAAATAACTTAAAAGGGACCAACGTGATGAAGTCGGCCCAGAACAAAAGTTATAAAAAGTAATCCCAAAAGAGACCTGACAAAGGTCCAAAAAAGACGATTACTAAAAATAACTCAAAAGGGACCAACATGATAATGCAAATGCAAATGCAGGCTATATGCATCTATATGCAGAGATTTTGAGAAGAGTCATCAATAAAAATAGAATAAAGTAAAATAAAACTAAGACTGAAACAGAACAATCATACTATGGTGGGTTGTCTCCCACCTAGCACTTTGCTTTTACGTCCTTAAGTTGGACGGTATTCAGGCTCATTCTTCTTCTGTTGGTGGGTCTTCCAAGAGGAAAACCTCTAGCTCTTTGTGATCCTTCATCTTTTCTCCATGATAAAGCTTCAAGCAGTGTCCATTGACCTTTAGGAATTTGGAGCTAGAAGAATGACGCAGGTAAAAAACTCCATATGGCTCTGCCTTCTCTACTCTGTAGGGACCTTCCCATTTTGATCTTAGTTTGCCTGGCATAAGCCTCAGTCTGGAGTTATAAAGAAGAACTAACTCCTTGGTCTGAATTCTCTCCTTTTTATGTGCTTGTCATGGACAATCTTCATTTTCTCTTTGTATCGTCTGGAGTTGTCATATGCTTCTAGGCGAATATTCTCCAATTCTGCTAGTTGCAGGTTTCTTTCAGCACCAGCTTCATCAAAATTCATATTGCATTCCCTTATAGCCCAGAAAGCCTTGTGTTCCACCTCTACTGGAAGGTGGCAAGCCTTTCAGTATACCAAGCGGAAGGGGTTCATCCCAATGGGTGTCTTATACGCTGTTCTATATGTCCAGAGTGCATCTTGTAGCCTGGCACTCCAGTCTTTCCTATGAGGCTTTACTATCTTCTCCAGAATGCATTTGATTTCTCTGTTAGACACTTCTGCTTGGCCATTGGTCTGGGGATGATAAGCTGTTGCTACTTTGTGAACCATCCCATGCTTCTTCAGTAATCCTGTTAGTCTCCTGTTATAAAAGTGAGTGCATTGATCGCTCATGATTGCTCGTGGTGATCCAAAGCGACAGATAATATGGTTTCTAACAAACGAAACAACAGTGTTAGCATCATCAGTACGAGTAGGAATTGCTTCCACCCATTTAGAAACATAATCTACGGCTAACAGTATATAAAGGTAACCATTAGAGTTTGGAAATGGACCCCTGAAGTCAATGCCCCAAACATTAAAAATTTCACAGAAAAACATAATCTGTTGAGGCATCTCATCCCTCTTGGATATATTACCAAACCTTTGGCATGGGGAACAAGATTTACAAAATTCAGCAGAATCTTTAAAAAGGGTAGGCCACCAAAATTCACAGTCTAAGATTTTTCTAGCTGTTCTTTGAGGGCCAAAATGTCCTCCACTCTCAGAAGGGTGGCAGGCCTCTAAAATGGACTGAAATTCTGTTTGAGGCACACACCTTCTAATTACCTGGTCAGCACCACACCTCCATAGATATGGGTCATCCCATATATAATATTTAGACTCGCTTTTCAGCTTGTCCCTTTGATGCTTAGTAAAATTGGGAGGGAAAGTATGGCTAACTAGATAATTAGCTACAGGTGCATACCAAGGAACTACTTTAGATACTACATGCGAGCTATCAAATGGAAAAGCATCATTTATAGGAGTGGAGTCATCCTTAATGTACTCAAGGCACTCAAGTGGTCTGCCACTAAATTTTGGTTACCACTCCTATCCTTAATTTCTAAATCAAATTCTTGCAGTAGTAGTATCCAACGTATCAACCTTGGTTTGGACTCTTTTTTAGCTAATAAATATTTTAGAGCTGCATGGTCCGAGTACACTACTACCTTAGTACCAAGTAGATAGGCTCGGAATTTATCTAGATCAAAAACAATAGCAAGAAGCTCTTTTTCAGTAGTAGTGTAATTAGACTGAGCAGCGTCTAAGGTCTTAGACGCATAAGCAATTACGAAGGAATCCTTACATTTGCACTGGGCCAGTGCCGCTCCTACTGCATGGTTGGAGGCATCACACATAATTTCGAATTGCTGGCTGCAGTCTGGTCCTCTCACAAACAGAGCTTGAGTCAGGGCGATCTTCAGCTTATCAAATGCTTGCATGCAATTCTCACTGAACTCGAACTCAATATATTTCTGTAGCAGTCTGGATAAAGGTAATGCTACCTTACTGAAGTCCTTAATGAATCTCTTGTAAAAACCAGCATGGCCTAGGAACGAACGTACTTCCCTCACGGAGGAGGGGTAAGGTAAACTAGAAATGACATCTACCTTTGGTGGATCTACTGAAATACCAATTTTAGAGACAACCTGTCCTGGAACAATCCCTTTTTTTACCATAAAATGATATTTTTCAAAATTCAATACAAGGTTTGAACTAACACACCTGTCTAATACTCTAGATAAACTATCCAAGCAGAGGTCAAATAAATCACCATATACACTAAAATCATCCATAAATACTTCCATACAGATCTCAATAAGATCTGAAAAGATACTCATCATGCATCTTTGGAAAGTAGCCGGTGCATTACATAAGCCAAAAGGCATCCTTTTATATGCATACGTTCTAAAGGGACATGTAAAAGTGGTCTTTTCCTTATTTTCAGGAGCTATATGAATTTGAAAATAGCCTGTATAACCATCTAAAAAGCAGTAATAGGATTTACCTGACAGGCGATCGAGCATCTGATCAATAAATGGCAAGGGGTAGTGATCCTTGCGAGTAGCTTGGTTGAGACGCCTATAGTCAATGCAAACCCTTCATGAATTCTGCACTTTAGTTGTCAGGACCTCTCCATGCTCATTCTTTACTGTTGTGACTCCAGACTTCTTGGGCACCACTTGTACTGGACTGACCCATTCACTGTCTGATATGGGGTAAATGATATCTGCTTCAAGTAGCCTGGTCACTTCTTTCTTGACAACTTCTAAGATGGTGGGATTCAATCTTCTTTGGGGTTGACGGACGGGTTTTGGTTCCTCTTCTAAATATATTATGTGCTCACAAATTTGAGGACTGATGCCTACTATGTCCGCCAAGCTCCATCCAATTGCTTTCTTATGTTTTCTCAGCACACTGGTGCGCGAAAATCGTGATGGTTCATTCCTTGGTAACGGCGCTAAAAACTCAATACGCACGTTCATAATCTTAGTTCTTTGTCACAACTTCGCACAACTAACCAGCAAGTGCACTGGGTCGTCCAAGTAATAAACCTTACGTGAGTAAGGGTCGATCCCACAGAGATTGTCGGCTTGAAGCAAGCTATGGTTATCTTGCAAATCTCAGTCAGACAGATTCATATGGTTATGGATATTTGATAATTAAAATATAATTAAAATATAAATAAAACGTAAATTAAAGATAGAGATACTTATGTAATTCATTGGTGAGAGTTTCAGATAAACGTATGAAGAGGCTTGTTCCTCCTGAACCTCTGCTTTCCTATTGTCTTCATCCAATCATTCATACTCCTTTCTATGGCAAGCTGTATGTTAGGCGTCACCGTTGTCAATGGCTGCATCCTGTCCTCTCAGTAAAAATGGTCCAATGCGCTGTCACTGCATGGCTAATCATCTGTCGGTTCTCAATCATACTAGAATAGGATCCATTGATCCTTTTGCGTCTGTCACTACGCCCAGCACTCGCGAGTTTGAAGCTCGTCGCAGCCATCCCTTCCCAGATCCTACTCAGAATACCACAGACAAGTTTTAGACTTTCCGGATCTCAAGAATGGCCGTCCATGGATTCTAACTTATACCACGAAGACTCTGATTAAGGAATCCCAGATATATTCATTCAATCTAAGGTAGAACGGAAGTGGTTGTCAGGCACGTGTTCATAGATTGGGAATGATGATGACTGTCACGATCATCACATTCATATTGAAGTGCGAATGAATATCTTAGAATCGGAATAAGCTTAAATTGAATAGAAAAACAATAGTACTTTGTATTAATTCATGAGGAACAGCAGAGCTCCACACCTTAATCTATGGTGTGTAGAAACTCTACTGTTGAAAATACATAAGAACAAAGTCTAGGCATGGCCGAATGGCCAGCCCCTAAAACATGATCAAAGGATCAAGAGATACTCCAAAGATGTAAATACAATAGTAAAAAGTCCTATTTATACTAAACTAGTTACTAGGATTTACAGAAATGAGTAAATGATTCAGAAATCCACTTCTGGGGCCCACTTGGTGTGTGCTTGGGCTGAGCATTGAGCTTTACACGTGTAGAGGCTTCTCTTGGAGTTGAACGCCAGTTTGTAACCTGTTTCTGGCGTCTAACTCCATAATGCAACATGAAACTGGCGTTGAATTCCAGTTTGCGTCATCTAAACTCGGAAAAAGTATGGACTATTATATATTGCTGGAAAGCCCTGGATGTCTACTTTCCAACGCAATTGAGAGCGTGCCATTTGGAGTTCTGTAGCTCCAGAAAGTCCTCTTTGAGTGTAGGGAGGTCAGAATCCAACAGCATCTGCGGTCCTTCTTCAACCTCTGAATCTGATTTTTGCTCAAGTCCCTCAATTTCATCCAGAAAATACCTGAAATCATAGAAAAACACACAAACTCATAGTAAAGTCCAGAAATGTAATTTTTATTTAAAAACTAATAAAAATATACTAAAAACTAACTATGTGCTTTGATTGAAAACATGTTTCTTTGGACTTATATTTGCTAATATTAATCCTCTCTTATTATCATTAGATGCCTTGATATGTGTGTTAAGTGATTTCAGAGATTACAGGACAGGAATGGCTCAGAGGATGAAAAGGAAGCATGCAAAAGTGGAAGGAATACAAGAAGTTGGAGAAATTGCTAAGCTGTCCAGCCTGACCTCTTCGCACTCAAACAGCTATAACTTTAGCTACAGAGGTCCAAATGACGCGGTTCCAGTTGCGTTGGAAAGCTAACGTCCGGGGCTTCGATTTGATAAATAAAATGTTATAGTTTCCCTGACGCTAGGCGACGCGACCGCGTGATCCATGCGGCCGCGTCGCAATGACGGAAATCCAGCGTGGCAAAATTCGAACCCAGCGAATTCTGGAATGTTTTTGACCCAGTTTGCAGCCCAGAAAACACAGATTAGAGGCTATAAAGTGGGGGAATGCATCCATTCATAGGAGGCTTTTACATTCACAATTTTAGGAGTAGATGTAGTTTTTAGAGAGAGAGGTTCTCTCCTCTCTCTTAGGATTAGGATTTAGGATTTCTCTTAGTTTTAGGAGTGACTCTCAATCCCAGGTTCTTTATTTTTATTTACTTTCTCAATTTAATTTATGAACTCCATGTTAGAATTGATTTCTTTATTTGATATAGTTTGAGGTATTTTCAGACTTATGATTGCTCTCTTTAATTTATTACTACTCTTTGTGTATCCAAATTATTTTCATTCAAGTAGACATTTTTCCCTTTTGGCTTTGGTTGAGTCATTGGAGACACATGAGTTATCAAACTCATTGTTGATTGAAAATTGGATTTCTTCATCTCATTAATTCAAGTTCCAATAACTCTAGCCTTTCTCAAGGAAGGACTAGGATCTGAGGAATCAGAATTAATTCATCCACTTAACTTACCTTCATAGTTAGAGGTTAACAAGTGGGAGAAAAATCCAATTCTCATTACAATAGATAAGGATAACCAGGATAGGGCTTCCAGTTATAATACCTTGCCAAGAGTTTATTTTACAGTTATTTATTTATTTTTATTGCTCGAAAATATACATGTGCGCATTGCCCAAACTTCCAAAACCCCCAATTTACAATCTTCATAACCAATAAAAAGAACATACTTCCCTGCAATTCCTTGAGAAGACGACCCGATGTTTAAATACTCGGTTATCAATTTTAAAAAGGGGTTTGTTACTTGTGACAACCAAAACGTTGGTACGAAGGGATTTTTGTCGGTTTAGAGACTATATCTACAATGCGACTGTTTTTATGACATTCTTTACTGGCAAAAATCTTAACGTCACTCCTCCTCCAGGGTGTGCTATTTTTTTATGCTGTTTTTCATTTTATTTTTGAATTTTCAGTAGTTTTTGTGACTCCATATGATCATCAACCTAATAAAACACAAAATAAAAAAATAAAATAGATATAATTAAATGACATTGGGTTGCCTCCCAACAAGCGCTTCTTTAATGTCAGTAGCTTGACAGTGAGCTCTCATGGAGCCTCACAGATGTTCAGAGCATTGTTGGGACCTCCCAACACCAAACATAGAGTTTGGTTGTGGCCTCCCAACACCAAACTTTGAGTTTGACTGTGGGGGCTTTGGTTGACTCTGCAGTGAGAGAAGCTTTTCATGCTTCCTCTCCATGGTTACAGAAGGAGAACCTTGAGTTTTAAACACAAGGTTGTCCTCATTCAGTTGAAGGACTAATTCTCCTCTGTCCACATCAATCACAGCTCTTGCTGTGGCTAGGAAGGGTCTTCCAAGGATGATGGATTCATCCTCATCCTTCCCAGTGTCTAGGATTATGAAATTAGCAGGGATGTAAAGGCCTTCAACCTTTACTAACACGTCCTCTACTAGTCCATAAGCCTGTTTTCTTGAGTTGTCTCCCATCTCTAATGAGATTCTGGCAGCTTGCACCTCAAAGATCCCAAGTTTCTCCATTACAGAGAGTGGCATTAAGTTTATGCTTGACCCCAGGTCACACAGAGCCTTCTCAAAGGTCATGGTGCCTATGTTACAGGGAATTAAGAATTTACCAGGATCCTATTTCTTTTGAGGTAATTTCTTCCTATCCAATGCATTTAGTTCATTGGTGAGCAAGGGAGGTTCATCTTCCCAAGTCTCATTACCAAATAATTTGGCATTCAGCTTCATGATTGCACCAAGGTACTTAGCAACTTGCTCTTCAGTGATGTCTTCATTCTCTTCAGAAGAAGAATACTCATCAGAGCTCATGAAGGGCAGAAGGAGGTTCAATGGAATCTCTATGGTCTCTAGATGAGCCTCAAATTCCTTTGGTTCCTCAAAGGGAAACTCTTTATTGGTCACTGAATGTCCCAGGAGGTCTTCCTCACCAGGATTCACGTCCTCCTCCTCCCTTGTAGGTTCGGCCATGATGGTCAAACCAATGGCCTTGCACTCTCTCTTTGTATTTTCTTCTGTATTGCTTGGGAGAGTACCGGGAGGAGTTTCAGTGACCCTTTTACTCAGCTGGCCCACTTCTGCCTCCAAATTTCTAATGGAGGACCTTGTTTCATTCATGAAACTTAAAGTGGCCTTAGATAGATCAGAGACTATATTTGCTAAGCTAGAAAGATTCTGCTCAGAATTCTCTGTCTGTTGCTGAGTGGATGATGGAAAAGGCTTGCTATTGCTAAACCTGTTTCTTCCACCATTATTAAAGCCTTGTTAAGGCTTTTGATGATCCTTCCATGAGAAATTTGGAAGATTTCTCCATGAGGGATTATAGGTGTTTCCATAGGGTTCACCTATGTAATTCACCTCTGGTATTGCAGGGTTCTCAGGATCATAGGCTTCTTCTTCAGAAGATACCTCTAAAGTACTGTTGCATGATTCCTTCAATCCATTCAGACTCTGAGAGATCATATTGACTTGCTGAGTCAATATTTTATTCTGAGCCAATATGGCATTCAGAGTATCAATTTCAAGAACTCCCTTCCTCTGAGGCATCCCATTACTCACAGGATTCCTTTCAGAAGTGTACATGAACTGGTTATTTGCAACCATGTCAATGAGTTCCTGAGCTTCTATAGGCGTTTTCTTTAGGTGAATGGATCCACCTGCAGAATGGTCTAATGACATCTTTGATAACTCAGACAGACCATCATAGAATATATCCAGGATGGTCCATTCTAAAAGCATGTCAGAAGGACACTTTTTGGTCAGTTTCTTGTATTTCTCCCAAGCTTCATAGAGGGATTCACCTTCTTTCTGTTTGAAGGTTTGAACATTGTAACAACCCTGATTTTCGAGTATGCGAGATCTTTTCCGAAGGCACGAAATCCTCCGGAAGATCAGTAAGGGGAAAACCTCTGATATATCATCAAGTATCTCAATCCTCATTGGCATTATGTCATCTTTAAGATAGAACCTTTTCTGAGGCACGCTCGATAACGTAGTCACGAAAAACCCAGTTTTTGAACCGTATCGGTTAAGAGTTTTGATTCTATTTTTCGTAAATAGTCTCAGTGTGACGAATCAGACTTGATTCATGAGAGAAGAGAGATAATAGGATAATATTATCATTATATTAGTATTAGACGCTTCTTGAATGATATTATAAGGTTACCTGGTCTGTTTTAGTTAAAAACAGGAAATCGGTTTAACCGGGTTCACAGTTTACTGGTGCAGCTTAGCACCAGCACTCTCTGATGACTTTAGCAATGCTAAGGCCTCATTATACATGTTTTATTCTCATATTAAATATGTTACTAGTGTCTTTTATGCTAGTAGCTCAGAAAAGAATTTTTAGAGATGTTTTTACGTGTGTTCCGATACACCTAGTTTTAGTAGTTATACACCTGAGATATTTTAATATTATTTTAATCCACCTTCAAGCCAACCAATCAAAACTCACACTACACCCCCAAGACACTCCAAGGCTGTCTCATTTCTTCATTTTGGCCGAAAATAACAAGAGAGAAAAGAGAGAAACTTTCATGAACACTTAATCTTCAAAGCTTGATTTCTTCTGAACTAAAACTCAAATCAAAATTCCGATTTCACCAAAATGATCCTCTCTTCTTCCTCTACATAACCATATAACATATCAAGTCTGGAAATAAGTTGAGATGGCTGTCTCCCTCCCTCTTCAATTCGGTTTTCAAGGAAAACCATGCAAAACATGTGTTTTCTTGATGTTTTTCCTTAGGAGTCATGCTTAACTTGACTTGAGGGACAAGAAACGTGAATTTACAGCAAGTCTAAGGTTAGAAATCACTTCCTAACATGCTGAGTGAGATTTGGTTAGTTGAGGGTTTTTGGATTTAAAGTTGTTCTTGATGTGATTCAGGAGGAAAAAGTGCTTAAGGACCACCTGAAAGTCTAACCGAATTAGGAGCAGCAAAACCAGGTAGGGTTTGACGAATTTAATCTTGATTGATTATGTTTGAGTTTTGTAATTATGATATGGTTTGGTTGTGCTTGAAATTGATTGTTTATATGAGTGATTCTTGTTGAAAATTTGGTGAAATTTTGATGAAATTTGATGAAATTCAAGCTATGAACTTGTGTTCTTGTGGCTGCTGGAAAACAAAACCCTAACCCTTAAATAGGGGTTCAATTTGTGTTAAAATAATGTAGAAAAGATGGGGTTTTAGTGGCTGCTAATTTATTATGAATTATGGTAAGAATCGGTTGCTGAAAAGACTGAAAAACGGGTAAAAACAGAGAAAGAATCTGAAGAATTTATGAAAAACACGAAGAACACTTTGAGTGTGGTGAAGAACAATGAAGAACACCTTTTTCATTCATAAAAGGGCAAGGAATTAATTAATTTGGTGTTTGGGGAGTTATTTTGTAATTTCTGAAAGTTAGGGTGGTTAAAGTAGAAATATTAAAAGTTACGGGTGGTAAAAAGTGAATTTTAAAGGTTAAAAGTTAAAGTGGGGTAATTTTCAAAAATTTAATGATAAAATAATAAATAATCATAAAATATTAAATAATAATATTTAGTTAAAAATATTATTTTAATAAAATAATAAAATAATACGGAAATAGCAGTTTTCTGTAAAAGCTTTAGAAAGACAACTTTAAGTGCAGAGTCTCATAATTACCTTCATAAAACACTTAGGGAGTGGTAATAACATGCTAGTGAGGCAAAGATAAAAGAAAGATAAAAATTTGAAGAAAAGATAAAAGTCGAAGAAAAAGTCTGTAATGTTTTAATGACAGAAAAACAGACAGAGATTAGTGAACGAACTAGGGCAATATAGTTAGTTCTTGAGTTCCAACTAGGGTTAGGTATAATATGAAAAGTTAAACTGTTTCAGTATAGACTTAATGAACCTATACTTGGAACAGACTAACTATTCATACCGAAATTTACATAAGCTTTAAATACATATGTTAAGTAGAGAAATCAAAGCAGAGCAAAGAAACATAGAGAACAGAGTAACCAGAGAAGAATAAAGGGATATAGAGAAAAGAGTAATCAGAGCAAAGTAAAAAGACAAAGAGAAAAGAGTAATATGATAAAGAGAAATGGTTTAAGTTAAGATGTTGTAAAAGTAAAAGCTGTAGAGTTTGTATAGCATGATTGAACAGAGAAAGAAAGAGGTACTGCATAAGAATGTGAAAGTGATGATGAATAATGAGAATGTTAATGAATGATGATAATGAGAATGATTATTGGTGCACGAAGGGTCGATCCCACGGAGATTGTCGGCCTGAAACAAGCTATGGTCACCTTGTAAATCTCAGTCAGGTGAATTCAAATGGGTATGGTGAATTGATAAAAAAAACAAAAATAAAATATAAACTGGGATAGAGATACTTATGTAATTCATTGGTGAGAATTTCAGATAAGCGTATAGAGATGCTTTCGTTCCTCCTGAACCTCTGCTTTCCTGCTGTCTTCATCCAATCATTCCTACTCCTTTCCATGGCAAGCTTTATGTAGGGCATCACCGTTGTCAATGGCTACATCCCATCCTCTCTGTGAAAATGTTCCAATGCGCTGTCACTGCATGGCTAATCATCTGTCGGTTCTCGATCATACTGGAATAGGATTTACTATCCTTCTGCGTCTGTCACTACGCCCAGCACTCGCGAGTTTGAAGCTCATTACAGCCATCCCTTCCCAGATCCTACTCGGAATACCACAGACAAGGTTTAGACTTTCCAGATCTTAGGAATGGCCGTCCATGGGTTCTAACTTATACCACGAAGATTCTAATATCTCGGACTCGGTCCTCTGTACTAGATATCTAAGAGATATTCATTCTAGCTTGTTTGCATGTAGAACGGAAGCGTTTGTCAGGCACGCGTTCATAAGTGAGAATGATGATGAGCATCACATAATCATCACATTCATCATGTTCTTGGGTGCGAATGGATATCTTAGAATAGGAATAAGCTTGAATTGAATAGAAAAACAATAGTACATTGTATTAATTCATGAGGAACAGCAGAGCTCCACGCATTAATCTATGGTGTGTAGAAACTCTACCGTTGAAAATACATAAGTGATGAAGGTCCAGGCATGGCCGAGAGGCCAGCCCCCAAACACGATCTAAAGATAAAACTAAAGATGTAAATACAATAGTAAAAAGTCCTATTTATACTAAACTAGTTACTAGGGTTTACAGAAATAGGTAAATAATGCAGAAATCCACTTTCGGGGCCCACTTAGAGTGTGCTTGGGCTGAGCATTGAGCTTTACACGTGTAGAGGCTTCTCTTGGAGTTGAACGCAAGTTTGTAGCCTGTTTCTGGCGTTTAACTCCACTTTGCAACCTGTTTCTGGCGTTTAACTCCAGAATGCAGCATGGAACTGGCGTTGAACGCCAGTTTGTGTCATCTAAACTTGGGAAAAGTATGAACTATTATATATTGCTGGAAAGCCTTGGATGTCTACCTTCCAACGCAATTGAGAGCGCGCCATTTGGAGTTCTGTAGCTCTAGAAAATCCACTTTGAGTGCAGGGAGGTCAGAATCCAACAGCATCTGCAGTCCTTCTTCAACCTCTGAATCTGATTTTTGCTCAAGTCCCTCAATTTCAGCCAGAAAATACCTGAAATCACAGAAAAACACACAAACTCATAGTAAAGTCTAGAAATGTGATTTTTATTTAAAAACTAATAAAAATATACTAAAAACTAACTAAATCATACTAAAAACAATGTAAAAACAATGCCAAAAAGCATATAAATTATTCGCTCATCAATTATGGAAGAATCTGCTGCAGAGAGGCAGTCAGATAGATGGTGGTACGACCACTGAGAACGCTTTCCTGGGATACCTTGCTATAATGCTTTGCTGTAAGACAGAGGTTGCTTACAGAGGTATCGAGATGAGTGTGTTCCTGTAAGACAGAGGTTGCTTACAGTGAGTGTGTTGTTGCACCTGTAAGACAGAGGTTGCTTACAGTGAGTGTGTTGTTGCTCCTGTAAGACAGAGGTTACTTGCAGTGAGTATGTTGTGGCTCCTATAAGACAGAGGTTGCTTACAGTGAGTCTGTTGGGCGTATATCGACTAATAAGTGTCGCCCTGCAAGACAAAGGTTGCTTGGAGTGGATACCCTGCAAGACAAAGTTTGCTTGCAGTGGATATTGCCAACAGGAAAGCCTTATCCAGATAGAGTTTGCTGGGTAACGTCGGGAGCGGGTATGTAACCGACAGATGAGCTCATTACCTGCACTAGGGGTAGACATGCATCATATTTGGTTGCGTATTTCCTCTGTTATGATTGTTGTTTGAATGTATGCCTTCTTTCTTTTCATTCTATTCTCTGTGTCTGTGTTTTGTTTACTTGTATTCTTTTGTTTGTGTTTTGCTTTTTGTTTTCTCTATTTTCTCTATTTATCTATTTCTTCTGTCTACTGCTTCTCGGTATTCTGCTATTTATGTGTTAAACAACACGGAATTAATGAACATAACTAATAACCCCGGCCCTACTAAGAACTCTCCAGTTCTTACCACTTCTCTCTCCCTTCCCCCTTCAGATGGAAGCATGAGTACCCTTCCGTAGTTTGCTGATGACTGTTCTGCAAAGAGGACTCCACTCTAGGTAGTCTTCTGAGTCTAGAGTGAACTCCGTTACCTGTTTATATGTATATACTGTGAGGCCAGCCAACGTCTGCAGCCTGCTTATCTACAAACTTTAACCTAAGTCCTCCGTACGATGTTGCTGTTATGTGGCCACTCAATGAAGAACTTGAGAGACGTTCTTTGATGACATATGATCGTGCAGAGGATTAGTAGACGACCTTCCACCTTTTGATGACGATCCACCTGACTTGAGTTTTGAATACCTAAAACGTACTTTCCCTCGCTTTAGTAGTTTAGAGGGACTAGGTGAGTATAGAGTCTAGGCTAGCCTGGGCGCCAGCTTAGGGACTTCTTGAATAGGTCAGGACCTGGGATGTTGTATGTATATATATGTATATGGTTATTATCTAGCTATATCTAGGGGTATTCTAACTAAAAGTCTATACTCTAATAAAGGCTGGATCACCGAATATTGTCAACTGCATGTGATGTATTTATGTGTGGTTGTTTATAATTGTTTTATATATTATCAGTTGTGAATTGATTATGAATGATACTGTTTGTTAGTCCAAAATTTTTTTTTAAAAAAAAAGTACCTCGTAAAATAACTACACTTTTAACAACGAATCAGGCTCATATAATAAATAATAGATAATAATTAGGTAGACAAGTTGGTAGCGCTCAGTTTCTAGTATGATCATGACGTACCAGAAATTGGGTCATTACAATTTGGTATCAGAGCAGTTTGTTCCTAGTAGAGCCTGGGGAGTGGACTGACTATGCTTCATTGCATACTCTGCTTGTGTGTCTCATGCCGTTAGGGTATCTTTAAGATACATTTGGCATGAATGTCTATGAGTGCTCATTTTGGGAATGTTCGTACTTAACTTAAGATATTAAGATTAATCACCTTAATATCGATTATTTGGTGTGGATAAGACCTCAATGACTGTGAATAGGCATAGTTTAATCGAGATCCGAACGACGAATCGATGTGAGACCAGCTATCCTAATAGCTGTTATGATATACATGGCAATCACTATGTTAGATTTGGATGCTGTAAGGAACGGACCTACCTCTTCGTCAAGATGGCTTGAAGAAAGTAGATCGCTTGAAGATGGATTCTGCACGTGGCTGAAATTTTAAGGGCAAAATTTTCTTTTAGGAGGGTAGAATGTAACAACCCTGATTTTCGAGTATGCGAGATCTTTTCCGAAGGCACGAAATCCTCCGGAAGATCAGTACGGGGAGAACCTCTGATATATCATCAAGTATCTCAATCCTCATTGTCATTATGTCATCTTTAAGATAGAACCTTTTCTGAGGCACGCTCGATAACGTAGTCACGAAAAACCAAGTTTTTGAACCATATCAGTTAAGAGTTTTGATTCTGTTTTTCGTAAATAGTCTCAGTTTGATGAATCAGACTCGATTCATGAGAGAAGAGAGATAATAGGATAATATTATCATTATATTAGTATTAGAAGCTTCTTGAATGATATTATAAGTTTTCCTGGTCTGTTTTAGTTAAAAACAGGAAATCGGCTTAACCTGGTTCATAGTTTACTGGTGTAGCTTAGCACCGGCACTCTCTGATGACTTTAGCAATGCTAAGGCCTCATTATACATGTTTTATTCTCATATTAAATATGTTACTAGTGTCTTTTATGCTAGTAGCTCAGAAAATAATTTTTAGAGATGTTTTTACGTGTGTTCCGATACACCTAGTTTTAGTAGTTATACACCTAAGATATTTTAATATTATTTTAATCCACCTTCAAGCCAACCAATCAAAACTCACCCTACACACCCAAGACACTCCAAGGCTGTCTCATTTCTTCATTTTGGCCGAAAATAACAAGAGAGAAAAGAGAGAAACTTTCATGAACACTTAATCTTCAAAGCTTGATTTCTTCTGAACTAAAACTCAAATCAAAATTCCGATTTCACCAAAATAATCCTCTCTTCTTCCTCTACATAACCATATAACATATCAAGTCTGGAAATAAGTTGAGATGGCTATCTCCCTCCCTCTTCAATTCGGTTTTCAAGGAAAACCATGCAAAACATGTGTTTTCTTGATGTTTTTCCTTAGGAATCATGCTTAACTTGACTTGAGGGCCAAGAAACGTGAATTTACAGCAAGTCTAAGGTTAGAAATCGCTTCCTAACATGCTGAGTGAGATTTGTTTATTTGAGGGTTTTTGGATTTAAAGTTGTTCTTGATGTGATTTAGGAGGAAAAAGTGCTTAAGGACCACATGAAAGTCTAACCGAATTAGGAGCAGCAAAACCAGGTAGGGTTTGACGAATTTAATCTTGATTGATTGAGTTTGAGTTGTGTAATTATGATATGGTTTGTTTGTGCTTGAAATTGATTGTTTATATTAGTGATTCATGTTGAAAATTTGGTGAAATTTTGATGAAATTTGATGAAATTCAAGCTATGAACTTGTGTTCTTGTGGCTGCTGGAAAATGAAACCCTAACCCTTAAATAGGGGTTCAATTTGTGTTAAAATCATGTAGAAAAGATGGGGTTTTAGTGGCTGCTAATTTATTATGAATTATGGTAAAAATCGGTTGCTGAAAAGACTGAAAAACGGGTAAAAACAGAGAAAGAATCTGAAAAATTTACGAAGAACACTTTGAGTGTGGTGAAGAACAATGAAGAACACTGATGGGAAAATTTTTGGAAAACGAATTCCAACATCCAAATCTAACCGGCAAGTATACCGGGTCGCATCAAGTAGTAAAACTCACTTAGAGTGAGGTCGATCCCACAGGGATTGATGGATCAAGCAACTTTAGTGGGTGATTAGTTTAGTCAAGCTAACATTGAAGTGAATTGTGTGAAATTGTAACCAACAGAATTTTAAATGACAGGAAATTAAAGTTGCAGAATGTAAATGGGCAAAAACTTAAAGGACAAGCAATGTAAATAGCAAAAACTTAAATGACAAGAAATGTAAATTGCATGAAAAGTAAAGGGGGGCTGGGTGCTGGAAATTAAAGAAAGCAATGGATCCAAGGCAAGAAAAGTAAATTCAGATTTGCAACAAGCTCAAAGTTAAAGTGTAGAATGTAAATGTGCAGGAAATGTAAATTGGAAGCAATGCAGTAGAAAGTAAAAATTACAGAGAAGGAAATTGTAGCAGAAAAGTAAATCAGCAAGAAAACTCAAATCAATTGTGAAATCTAGAAAGACAAGTGAAGATCTCAGGGGCTCAATGAGACTAGAAAACAAGTCTAGATCTCAAGTCCTTCCTTGATCCAATAAAGAACAATTTGCAAAAGAAATGAAGATGAAAGCAGTAAACAGAGTGTTGATTTAAATCCTTAATTCACTGAAATTTTATAGAAGAAGAACAAGAGAAATCTCAAAGTGAGAATGAAACAGAATTTCTTCAATTCTCAACCCAAGATTCAAAACAAAAATGAAAACTAAGAAAGGGAACTCTCAAATCCTAATGCCCCCTAGTGCTCTCTGATGGAGCTCGCCTCCTTACAAAGGTGATAAGGATGCCTTATATAGGCTTTTCCAAATGAAAATGAAAATGAAATTGAAATTAAAAACAAATTATAATTGAATGAAATTCCTAATCTAGCTTCTCTGTGTGCCTTTGAGTGATGGTAATGGGCTTAGCTTGCTTTGGAGTGGAATTGGGTTGAAGATGGATCCGGATGGCGTTGGTCTTGAGAAGAAATCCGCTTGAAATTTGGACTTTGGAATATTCACGTTTGAGTCAACGTTTGAGGCAAACGTTGACTCAAACGTCTTCGTGAAGGCATTATGCAGAATGGCCATTTTGCTGTCACTCACGTCTGGGTTCATGTTTGAGGTCAAACGTGAGCTCAAACGTGATCTCCTCCAAGGCATTCTTTGGCCAACGTTTGACCTCACGTTTGAGGCAAACGTTGGCGCAAACGTGGGCTCCCCTCCAGGGCATCCATCTAGCAACATTTGGTCCTTAAAGATTCCTTTCACTCATGCCTCAATTTCGTGCCAAATATAGATTTCCATATATCGTTGGAAAGCTCTAAATGTCAGCTTTCTAACCCAACTGGAATCATCGTAATCGGACATCTACAACTCAAGTTATGCTCGTTTGAAGGGGACAAGGTCGCTGGTGTTGCTGTCACTCACGTTTGACCCCACGTTTGAGGTCAAACGTGAACGCAAACGTTGGGAACATTGCCAGATTCGGAAGCTCAAACGTGCTGTCCACCCCATACTGTTATACATTGTTGGAAAGCCCTGAATGTCTACTTTCCAATGCCATTGGAAGCGCATCATTTGGAGCTCTACAGCTCGAGTTATACTCCGTCGAAGGTGTAGAGGTCAGCTGGCCTCACTGCAGGTTGCCACCATGTTCGTTTATGCACATTTCAGGGCAGTTTTCTCCCTTAATTTTAGTGTCCACCATGTAATGTCATATATGCTTGGAAAGCTCTTGATTCCTACTTTCCAATGCCATTTGAATCACCTCATTTGGAGCTCTGTAGCTCAAGTTATTCTTGTTAGAAGTATACCCCTTCAGGCTGTGGGGAGCAACATTTCCCAAGGTATTCCTTAGCCAACGTTTGACCTCACGTTTGAGGCAAACGTTGGCGCAAACGTTGAGCTCCTGGGTGGCTGTGCTGATGAAGCTTCCTTGATTTGGTCATGGGCCACGCTTTTAAAAGCGTGGCCTAAGGCTCCAAAGTGTGTTCCAACTTCAAAGTGTGCCCCAAAGCTCTTTTTTTCTTCTTTTTAGCTTATTTTGTGCTTCTTTGCTTCTTTTTCTTCTTATTTCCTACAAAGTTTATCAAATCAAAAGATCAAAGAAATATACCATTTAAGCACCAAAGAATGCAATATTTAAGCACTAATCATTAATTTCTTGTATGAAAAAGCATAGAAAAACATGACATGATGACATGTCATCAAACACCTTTTTAATTCATAAAAGGGCAAGGAAGTAATTAATTTGGTGTTTGGGGGTTATTTTGTAATTTCTGAAAATTAGGGTGGTCAAAGTAGAAATATTAAAAGTTACGGGTGGTAAAAAGTGAATTTTAAAGGTTAAAAGTTAAAGTGGGAAAATTTTCAAAAATTTAATGATAAAATAATAAATAATAATAAAATATTAAATAATAATATTTAATTAAAAATATTATTTTAATAAAAATAATAAAATAATGCGGAAACGACAATTTTCTGTAAAAGCTCTAGAAAGACAACTTTAAGTGCAGAATCTCATAATTACCTTCATAAAACACTTAAGGAGTGGTAATAACATGTTAGTGAGAAAAAGATAAAAGAAAGATAAAAATTTGAAGAAAAGATAAAAGTCAAAGAAAATGTCTGTAAAGTTTTAATGACAGAAAAACAAACTGAGATTAGTGAACGAACTAGGGAAACATAGTTAGTTCTTGAGTTCCAACTAGGGTTAGGTATAATATGAATAGTTAAACTATTTCAGTATAGACTTAATGAACCTATACTTGGAACAGACTAACTATTCATACCGAAATTTACATAAGCTTTAAATACATATGTTAAGCAGAGAAATCAAAGCAGAGTAAAGAAACACAGAGAACAGAGTAACCAGAGAAGAATAAAGGGATATAGAGAAAAGAGTAATCAGAGCAAAGTAAAAAGACAAAGAGAAAAGAGTAATGTGATAAAGAGAAATGGTTTGAGTTAAGATGTTGTAAAAATAAAAGCTGTAGAGTTTGTATAGCATGATTGAATAGAGAAAGAAAGAGGTACTATATAAGAATGTGAAAGTGATGATGAATAATGAGAATGGTAATGAATGATGATAATGAGAATGATTATGTAAGAATCTGCTGCAGAGAGGCAATCAGATAGATGGTGGTACGACCACTGAGAACGCTTTCCTGAGATACCTTGCTATAATGCTTTGCTGTAAGACAGAGGTTGCTTACAGAGGTATCAAGATGAGTGTGCTCCTGTAAGATAGAGGTTGCTTACAGTGAGTGTGTTGTTTCTCCTGTAAGAGAGAGGTTGCTTACAGTGAGTGTGTTGTTACTCCTGTAAGACAGAGGTTACTTACAGTGAGCATGTTGTTACTTCTGTAAGACAGAGTTTGCTTATAGTGAGTCTGTTGGGTGTATATCTGCTAATAAGTGCCGCCCTGCAAGACAAAGGTTGCTTGCAGTGGATATTGCCAACAGGAAAGCCTTATCTAGACAGAGGTTGCTGGGTAACGTCGGGAGCGGGTATGTAACCGACAGATGAGCTCATTACCTGCACTAGGGCTAGACATGCATCATATTTGGTTGTGCATTTCCTCTGTTATGATTGTTGTTTGAATGTATGCCTTCTTTGTTTTCATTCTATTCTCTATGTCTGTGTTTTATTTACTTGTATTCTTTTGTTTGTGTTTTGCTTTTTGTTTTCTCTATTTTCTCTATTTATCTATTTCTTCTGTCTACTGCTTCTCGGTATTCTACTATTTATCTGCTAAACAACATGGAATTAATGAACGTAACTAATAACGCCGGCCCTACTAAGAACTCCCCAGTTCTTACCACTTCTCTCTCCCTTCCCCCTTCAGATGGAAGCATGAGTACCCTTCCATAGTTTGCTGATGACTGTTCTGCAAAGAGGATTCCGCTCTAGGTAGTCTTCTGAGCCTAGAGTGAACTCTGTTACCTGTTTATATGTATATATTGTGAGGCCAGCCAATGTCTGCACCCTGCTTATCTACAAACTTTAACCTAAGTCCTCCGTACGATGTTGCTGTTATGTGGCCACTCAATGAAGTACTTGAGAGACGTTCTTTGATGACATATGATCGTGTAGAGGATTAGTAGACGACCTTCCACCTTTTGATGACGATCCAGCTGACTTGAGTTTTGAAGACCTAGAACGTACTTTCCCTCGCTTTAGTAGTTTAGAGGGGCTAGGTGAGTATAGAGTCTAGGCTAGTGATGAGCGGATAAATTATACGCTTTTTGGCATTGTTTTTAGTATGTTTTTAGTAGGATCTAGTTACTTTTAGGGATGTTTTCATTAGTTTTTATGTTAAATTCACATTTCTGGACTTTACTATGAGTTTGTGTGTTTTTCTGTGATTTCAGGTATTTTCTGGCTGAAATTGAGGGACTTGAGCAAAAATCTGATTCAGAGGTTGAAGAAGAACTGCTGATGCTGTTGGATTCTGACCTCCCTGCACTCAAAGTGAATTTCTGGAGCTACAGAACTCGAAATAGCGCGCTTCCAATTGCGTTGGAAAGTAGACATCCAAGGCTTTCCAGCAATATATAATAGTCCATACTTTGGCCAATAATAGATGACGTAAACTGGCGTTCAACGCCAGCTTTCTACCCAAATCTGGCGTCTAGCGCCAGAAAAGGAGCCAAAACCAGAGTTGAACGCCCAAACTGGCACAAAAGCTGGCGTTCAACTCCAGGAAGGACGTCTACACGTGCAACACTCACGCTCAGCCCAAACACACACCAAGTGGGCCCAGGAAGTGGATTTATACATCAATTACTTACTCATGTAAACCCTAGTAGCTAGTTTATTATAAATAGGGCCTTTTACTATTGTATTAGGCATCTTTTGATCATCTTAGGATCTTAGGATCATCTTTGAATGCATTGTTCTTAGACTTTAGCGGCTGGCCATCTCGGCCATGCCTGGACTTTCACTTATGTAATTTCAACGGTAGAGTTTCTACACTCCATAGATTAAGGTGTGGAGCTCTGCTGTTCCTCAAAGATTAATGCAAAGTACTACTGTTTTCTATTCAATTCATCTTATTTCGCTTCTAAGATATCCATTCGCACCCGAGAACGTGATGAAGGTGATGATTATGTGTGACGCTCATCATCCTTCTCCTTTATGAACGCGTGCCTGACAAACACTTCCGTTCTACATGAAATAAGCTAGAATGAATATCTCTTAGATCTCCTAACCAGAATCTTCGTGGCGTAAGCTAGAATGATGGTGGCATTCAAGAGAATCCGGAAAGTCTAAACCTTGTCTGTGGTATTCCGAGTAGGATTCGATGAATGAATGACTGTGACGAGCTCCAAACTCGCGATTGCAGGGCGTTAGTGACAGACGCAAAAGGATAGTAAATCCTATTCCAGCATGATCGAGAACCGACAGATGAATAGCCGTGCCGTGACAGGGTGCGTGAGCATATTATTCACTGAGAGGATAAGATGAAGCCATTGGCAAGGGTGATGCCTCCAGACGATTAGCCGTGCCGTGACAGGCATTGGATCATTTTCCTGAGAGATGACCGAAAGTAGCCATTGACAGTGGTGATGTATCACATAAAGCCAGCCATGGAAAGGAGTAAGACTGACTGGATGAAGATAGCAGGAAAGCAGAGGTTCAGAGGAACGAAAGCATCTCCATTCGCTTATCTGAAATTCCTACCAATGAATTACATAAGTATCCCTATCCCTATTTTATTATATAATATTCGAAAACACCATTATCACTTTATATCCGCCTGACTGAGATTTGCAAGGTGACCATAGCTTGCTTCATACCAACAATCTCCGTGGGATTCGACCCTTACTCACGTAAGGTATTACTTGGACGACCCAGTGCACTTGCTGGTTAGTTGTATCGAAGTTGTGACAAATTATGAATGTGTAATCACGATTACGCGTACCAAGTTGCTCACGTGCCAGGAATAGTTTAAGCCTGGACATCACAATTTCGTGCACCAAGTTTTTGGCGCCGTTGCCGGGGATTGTTTGAGTTTGGACAATTGACGGTTCATCTTGTTGCTCAGATTAGGTAATTTTCTTTTTGTTTTCTTTTCAAAAATTTTTCAAAAATCTTTCAAAATTTTCTCATCTGTTTTCGAAAATAATATAAAAAATGTTTTCAAAAATTTTATTCAAAATTTTTAAGAATGAATTCTAGTGTTTCATGAAGCATGTTGAAGCCTGGCTGGCTGTAAAGCCATGTCTAATTCCTTTGGGAATGAGTATGTCAGGCGTGTCATGTCTGAATTACATGCTAAAGCTTGGCTGGCCATTGGCCATATCTAGTGTTTTGGACCGGAGCTTTCATTGAAAGCTTGGCTGGCTAGTGAGCCATGTCTAATTCCTGGACTGAAGCTTTAGACTAACATGGCAAGATTCCTAGAATTCATGTCAAAAATTTTGGAATCCTTATTTTCCTTTTTCAAATTAATTTTCGAAAAAAAAAGGGAGTAGAAAATCATAAAAATCAAAAAAATATTTTTATGTTTCATGTTTAAGTTTTGAGTCATATTATAAGTTTGGTGTCAATTGCATGTGCATCTTGCATTTTTCAAAAATTTCATGCATTCATAGTGTTCTTCATGATCTTCAAGTTGTTCTTGGTAAGTCTTCTTGTTTGATCTTGATGATTTTTTGTTTTGTGTTGTATGGTGTTTTTCATATGCATTCTTGAATTCTTAGTGTCTAACCATTAAAGAATTCTAAGTTTGGTGTCTTGCATGTTTTCTTTGCATTAAAAAATTTTTTAAAATTGTGTTCTTGATGTTCATCATGATCTTGATAGTGTTCTTGGTGTTCATCTTGACATTCATAGCATTCTTGCATGCATTCATTGTTTTGATCTAAAAATTTCATGCATTGCATAATTTTCATGTTTTTCATAAAAATTTCAAAAATCAAAAAAATATCTTTCCCTTTTTCTCTCATCAAATTCGAAAATTGAGTTGACCTTTTCAAAAATTTTTAAAATCAAGTTGTTTCTTATGAGTCAAATCAAATTTTCAATTTGAAAATCTTATCTTTTTCAAAATCTTTTTCAAAAATCAAATCTTTTTCAAAAGTCTTAGTTATTTTCGAAAATTACAAAAATATTTTTCAAAAATCTTTTTCTTATTTTTATACCAAATTTTCGAAAATAACATAATCAATTAATGTTTTGATTCAAAAATTTGAAGTTTGTTACTTGCTTGTTAATAAAGATTCAAACTTTAAGTTCTAGAATCATATATTGTGATTTCTTATGAATCAAGTCATTAATTGAGATTTTAAAAATCAAATCTTTTTCAAAAACTAATTTCTATCATATCTTTTCAAAAATATCTTCTCATCTTATCTTTTTCAAAAATCTAATTTCAAAATATCTTTTCTAACCTCCTAACTTCTTATCTTTTCAAAATTTGTTTCAACTAACTAACTAACTTTTTGTTTGTTTCTTAACTTTTTCAAAACTACCTAACTAACTCTCTCTCTCTAATTTTTGAAAATATCTTCCCTCTTTTTCAAAAATTTCTTTTTAATTAACTAATTATTCTTATTTTTATTTTTGATTTTAAAAATTTTTCGAAAAAATACTAACAATTTTCAAAAACCATTTTTCGAAAATCACTAACTTTTTTTCAAAATAATTTTCGAAAATTATCCCTCCCCCATCTTATTCTATTTATTCATTCATATCCTAACATCTCATCTCACATCTCTGCCATCCTCACAGTTGTGTTTCTTTCTTTACATCACATTCTTTGTCTCCCCCTCTTCTTCTACTTACACAGGGATCCCTATACTGTGGTATAAAGGATCTCTATTATTATTATTATTATTCTGTGCCTTCTCCTTTGTCATATGAGCAGGAGCAAGGATAAGAACATTCTTGTGGAAGCAGATCCAGAACCTGAAAGGACTCTGAAGAGAAAATTAAGAGAAGCTAAATTACAACAATCCAGAGAAAATCTTTCAGAAATTTTCGAACAGGAAGAGGAGATGGCAGCCGAAAATAATAATAATGTAAGGAAGATGCTTGGTGACTTTACTGCACCTAATTCCAATTTACATGGAAGAAGCATCTCCATTCTTGCCATTGTAGCAAACAACTTTGAGCTGAAACCTCAATTAGTTTCTCTGATGCAGCAGAACTGCAAGTTTCATGGACTTCCATCCGAAGATCCTTTTCAGTTCTTAACTGAATTCTTGCAGATATGTGATACTGTTAAGACTAATGGAGTAGATCCTGAAGTCTACAGGCTCATGCTTTTCCCTTTTGCTGTAAGAGACAGAGCTAGATTATGGTTGGATTCTCAACCCAAAGACAGCCTGAACTCTTGGGATAAGCTGGTCTCGGCTTTCTTAGCCAAGTACTTTCCTCCTCAAAAGCTGAGCAAGCTTAGAGCTGATGTTCAAACCTTCAGACAGAAAGAAGGTGAATCCCTCTATGAAGCTTGGGAAAGATACAAACAGTTGACCGAAAAGTGTCCTTCTGACATGCTTTCAGAATGGACCATCCTGGATATATTCTATGATGGTTTATCTGAGCTATCAAAGATGTCACTGGACACTTCTGCAGGTGGATCCATTCACCTAAAGAAAACGCCTGCAGAAGCTCAAGAACTCATTGACATGGTTGCTAATAACCAGTTCATGTACACTTCTGAAAGGAATCCTGTGAGTAACAGGACGCCTATGAAGAAGGGAGTTCTTGAGGTTGATACTCTGAATGCCATATTGGCTCAGAATAAAATATTGACTCAGCAAGTCAATATGATCTCTCAGAGTCTGCATGGAATGCAAGCTGCATCCAACAGTACTCAAGAGGCATCTTCTGAAGAAGAAGCTTATGATCCTGAGAACCCTGCAATAGCAGAGGTAAATTACTTAGGTGAACCTTATGGAAACACCTATAACTCAACATGGAGAAATCATCCAAATTTCTCATGGAAGGATCAAAAGCCCCAACAAGGCTTTAATAATGGTGGAAGAAACATGTTTAGCAATAGCAAGCCTTTTCCATCATCAACTCAGCAACAGACAGAGAACTCTGAACAAAATGCTTCTAATTTAGCAAATCTAGTCTCTGATCTATCTAAGGCCACTGTAAGTTTCATGAATGAAACAAGATCTTCCATTAGAAATCTAGAAGCACAAGTGGGCCAGCTGAGTAAAAGGATCACTGAAATCCCTCCTAGTACTCTCCCAAGCAATACAGAAGAGAACCCAAAAGGAGAGTGCAAGGCCATTGACATAAGCACCATGGCCGAACCTGTAAGGGAAGGAGAGGACGTGAATCCCAAGGAGGAAGACCTCCTAGGACGTCCAGTGATCAATAAGGAGCTTCCCTCTGAGGAATCAAAGGACTTTAAGGCTCATCTAGAGACCATAGAGATTCCATTGAACCTCCTTATGCCCTTCATGAGCTCTGATGAGTATTCCTCTTCTGAAGAGAATGAGGATGTTACTGAAGAGCAAACTGCCAAGTTTCTTGGTGCAATCATGAAGCTGAATGCCAAATTATTTAGCATTGATACTTGGGAAGTTGAACCTCCCTTGTTCATCAATGAACTAAGTGATCTGGATCAACTGACATTGCCTCAGAAGAGACAGGATCCTGGAAAGTTCATAATACCCTGCACCATAGGCACCATGATCTTTAAGGCTCTGTGTGACCTTGGTTCAGGAATAAACCTCATGCCCCTCTCTGTAATAGAGAAACTGGGAATCTATGGGGTGCAAGCTGCTAAAATCTCATTAGAGATGGCAGACAGTTCAAGAAAATAGGCTTATGGACAAGTAGAGGACGTGTTAGTAAAGGTTGAAGGCCTTTACATCCCTACTGATTTCATAGTCCTGGATACTGGAAAGGAAGAGGATGAATCCATCATCCTAGGAAGACCTTTCCTGGCCACAGCAAGAGCTGTGATTGATGTTGACAGAGGTGAAATAGTCCTTCAATGGAATGAGGACTCCCTTGTGTTTAAAACTCAAGAATCTCCCTCTGCAACCATGGAGAGGAAGCAGAAAAAGCTTCTCTCAAAGCAGAGTCAACCAGAGCCCCCACAGTCAAACTCTAAGTTTGGTGTTGGGAGGCCACAACCAAACTCTAAGTTTGGTGTTGAACTCCCATATCCAAACTCTAAGTTTGGTGTTGGAGAGTCTCAACAAAGCTCTGCACATCTGTGAGGCTCCATGAGAGCCCACTGTCAAGCTATTGACACTAAAGAAGCGCTTGTTGGGAGGCAACCCAATTTTTATTTATCTAACTATATTTTCCTTAGTTATATGTCTTTGTAGGTTCATGATCATGTGGAGTCACAAAATAAATATAAAAATTGAAAACAGAATCAAAAACAGCAGAAGAAAAATCACACCCTGGAGGAGCATCTGTCTGGCGTTCAGCGCCAGAACAGAGCATGGTTCTGGCGCTGAACGCCCAAAATGGGCAGCTTCTGGGCGCTGAATGCCAAAACAGGCATGGTTCTGGCGTTCAACGCCAGAAATGGCACACAAATGGGCGTTGAACGCCCAAAATGGCCACCAACCTGGCGCTGAACGCCTAGAGTTGGGTACAAAGGCATTTTTACATGCCTAATGGGTGCAGGGATGTAAATCCTTGAACACCTCAGGATCTGTGTACCCCACAGGATCCCCACCTACCTCCACTCACTTCTTCTCACCACTCTCTTTCACACAACCCCATAAACACTCTTCCCCAAAAACCCTTCACCAATCACCTCAATCTCTCTTCCCCATCACCTCTTCACCACTCACATCCATCCACTCCTCCCCATAAACCTACCTCATAAACTCCACCTACCTTCAAAATTCAAAACCAATTTCCCACCCAAACCCACCCATATGGCCGAACCTTAACCCCCCCTCCCTTCCCTATATAAAGACCCCCATTCTTCATCAAATTCACACAACACACCCCTCTACACTCTTCTTGGCCGAAACCACATCTCTCTCTCCCTCTCCATATTTCTTCTTCTTCTTCTTCTAGTATTTTGTTTATTGCTCGAGGGCGAGCAATATTCTATGTTTGGTGTGGTAAAAGCATAGTTTTTTTGTTTTTCCATTACCATTGATGGCACCTAAGACCGGAGAATCCTCTAAAAAGGGGAAAGGGAAGACAAAAGCTTCCACATCCGAGTCATGGGAGATGGAAAGGTTCATCTCCAAAGCCCATCAAGACCACTTCTATGATGTTGTGGCCAAGAAGAAGGTGATCCCTGAGGTCCCTTTTAAACTCAAAAGAAATGAGTATCCGGAGATCCGACATGAAATTCAAAGAAGAGGTTGGGAAGTTCTAACAAATCCCATCCAACAAGTCGGCATCCTAATGGTTCAAGAGTTCTATGCCAATGCATGGATCACCAAGAACCATGATCAAAGTAAGAACCCGGATCCAAAGAACTATGTTACAATGGTTCGGGGGAAATACTTAGATTTTAGTCTGGAGAATGTGAGGTTGCCGTTTAACTTGCCCATGATGCAAGGAGATGAACGCCCCTACACTAGAAGGGTCAACTTTAATCAAAGGTTGGACCAAGTCCTTATGGACATATGTGTAGAAGGAGCTCAATGGAAGGTTGACTCCAAAGGCAAGCCGGTTCAACTAAGAAGATTGGACCTCAAGCCTATAGCTAGAGGATGGTTGGAGTTCATTCAATGCTCAATCATTCCCACTAGCAACCGGTCTGAAGTTACCATAGACCGGGCCATCATAATCCATAGCATCATGATTAGAGAAGAGGTGGAAGTTCATGAGATTATACCTCAAGAACTCTACAAGGTGGCTGACAAGTCTTCCACTATGGCAAGGTTAGCCTTTCCTCACCTCATTTGCCACCTATGCAATTCAGCTGGGATTGACATAGAGGGAGATATCCTCATTAAAGAGGACAAGCCCATCACTAAGAAAAAGATGGAGCAAGCAAGAGAGCCCATTCATGGAGCTCAAGAGGCGTATGAAGCTCATCACCATGAGATCCCGGAAATGCCTCAAATGCACTTTCCTCCACAAAACTATTGGGAGCACATCAACACCTCCCTAGAAGAATTAAGTTCCAATATGGGACAACTAAGGGTGGAACATCAAGAGCACTCCATCATGCTTCATGAAATAAGAGAAGATCAAAAAGCAATGAGGGAGGAGCAACAAAGACAAGGAAGAGACATAGAAGAGCTCAAGGACATCATTGGTTCCTCAAGAAGGAAACGCCACCATCACTAAGGTGGATTCATTCCTTGTTCTTCTTTCTTCTGTTTTTCGTTTTCTATGTTATGTGCCTATCTATGTTTATCTCTTCATTACATGATCATTAGTAGTAGTAACTATGTCTTAAAGTTATAAATGTCCTATGACTCCATCACCTCTCTTAAATGAAAAATGTTTTAATTCAAAAGAATAAGAAGTACATGAGTTTCGAATTTATCCTTGAACTTAGCTTAATTATATTGATGTGGTGACAATGCTTCTTGTTTTCTGAATGTATGCTTGAACAGTGCATATGTCTTTTGAAGTTGTTGCTTAAGAATGTTAAATATGTTGGCTCTTGAAAGAATGATGACTAGGAGACATGTTATTTGATAATCTGAAAAATCATAAAAATGATTCTTGAAGCAAGAAAAAGCAGCAAAGAACAAAGCTTGCAGAAAAAAAAAAGAAAAAAGAAAAAATATAGGCGAAAAAAATAATAGAAAGAAAAAGCAAGCAGAAAAAGCCAAAAGCTCTTAAAACCAAGAGGCAAGAGCAAAAAGCCAATAACCCTTAAAACCAAAAGGCAAGGGCAATTAAAAAAGATCCCAAGGCTTTGAGCATCAGTGGATAGGAGGGCCTAAAGGAATAAAATCCTGGTCTAAGCGGCTAAACCAAGCTGTCCCTAACCATGTGCTTGTGGCGTGTAGGTGTCAAGTGAAAACTTGAGACTGAGCGGTTAAAGTCAAGGTCCAAAGCAAAAAAAAAAGAGTGTGCTTAAGAACCCTGGACACCTCTAATTGGGGACTTTAGCAAAGCTGAGTCACAATCAGAAAAGGTTCACCCAATTATGTGTCTGTGGCATTTATGTATCCGGTGGTAATACTGGAAAACAAAGTGCTTAGGGCCACGGCCAAGACTCATAAAAAAAGCTGTGTTCAAGAATCATCATACTGAACTAGGAGAGTCAATAACACTATTCGAAATCTGAAGTTCCTATAGATGCCAATCATTCTGAACCTTAATGGATAAAGTGAGATGCCAAAACTATTCAAGAGGCAAAAAGCTATAAGTCCCGCTCATATGATTGAAGCTCTGTTTCATTGATAGTTTGGAATTTGTAGTATATTCTCTTCTTTTTATCCTATTTGATTTTCAGTTGCTTGGGGACAAGCAACAATTTAAGTTTGGTGTTGTGATGAGCGGATAAATTATACGCTTTTTGGCATTGTTTTTAGTATGTTTTTAGTAGGATGTAGTTACTTTTAGGGATGTTTTCATTAGTTTTTATGTTAAATTCACATTTCTGGACTTTACTATGAGTTTGTGTGTTTTTCTATGATTTCAGGTATTTTCTGGCTGAAATTGAGGGACTTGAGCAAAAATCTGATTCAGAGGTTGAAGAAGGACTGTTGATGCTGTTGGATTCTGACCTCCCTGCACTCAAAGTGAATTTTCTAGAGCTACGAAACTCGAAATAGCGCGGTTCAAATTGCGTTGGAAAGTAGACATCCAGGACTTTCCATCAATATATAATAGTTCATACTTTGGCCAAGAATAGACGACGTAAACTTGCGTTCAACGCCAGCTTTCTACCCAAATCTGGCGTCCAGCGCCAGAAAAGGAGCCAAAACCAGAGTTGAACGCCCAAACTGGCACAAAAGCTGGCGTTCAACTCCAGGAAGGACCTCTACACGTGCAACACTTAGGCTCAGCCCAAACACACACCAAGTGGGCCCAGGAAGTGGATTTATACATCAATTACTTACTCATGTAAACCCTAGTAGCTAGTTTATTATAAATAGGGCCTTTTACTATTGTATTAGGCATCTTTTGATCATCTTAGGATCTTAGGATCATCTTTGAACGCATTGTTCTTAGAATTTAGGGGCTGGCCATCTCGGCTATGCCTGGACTTTCACTTATGTAATTTCAACGGTAGAGTTTCTATACTCCATAGATTAAGGTGTGGAGCTCTGCTGTTCCTCAAAGATTAATGCAAAGTACTACTGTTTTCTATTCAATTCATCTTATTTCACTTCTAAGATATCATTCGCACCAAAGAACGTGATGAAGGTGATGATTATGTGTGACGCTCATCATCCTTCTCCTTTATGAACGCGTGCCTGACAAACACTTCCGTTCTACATGAAATAAGCTAGAATGAATATCTTTTAGATCTCTTAACCAGAATCTTCGTGGCGTAAGCTAGAATGATGGCGGCATTCAAGAGAATCCAAAAAGTCTAAACCTTGTCTGTGGTATTCCGAGTAGGATTCGATGAATGAATGACTGTGACGAGCTCCAAACTCGCGATTGCAGGGCGTTAGTGACAGACGCAAAAGGATAGTAAATCCTATTCCAGCATGATCGAGAACCGACAGATGAATAGCCGTGCCGTGACAGGGTGCGTGAGCATATTATTCACTGAGAGGATAAGATGAAGCCATTGGCAAGGGTGATGCCTCCAGACGATTAGCCGTGCTGTGACAGGGCATTGGATCATTTTCCTGAGAGATGACCGAAAGTAGCCATTGACAGTGGTGATGTATCACATAAAGCCAGCCATGGAAAGGAGTAAGACTGACTGGATGAAGATAGCAGGAAAGCAGAGGTTCAGAAGAACGAAAGCATCTCCATTCGCTTATCTGAAATTCCTACCAATGAATTACATAAGTATCTCTATCCCTATTTTATTATATAATATTCGAAAACACCATTATCACTTTATATCCGCCTGACTGAGATTTGCAAGGTGACCATAGCTTGCTTCATACCAACAATCTCCGTGGGATTCGACCCTTACTCACGTCAGGTATTACTTGGACGACCCAGTGCACTTGCTGGTTAATTGTATCGAAGTTGTGACAAATTATGAATGTGTAATCACGATTACGCGTACCAAGTTGCTCACGTGCCAGGAATAGTTTGAGCCTGGACATCACAATTTCGTGCACCAGCTAGCCTGGGCGCCAGCTTAGGGACTTCTTGAACAGGTCAGGACCTGGGATGTTGTATGTATATATATGTATATAGTTATTATCTAGCTATGTCTAGGGGTGTTCTAACTAAAAGTCTATACTCTAATAAAGGCTGGATCACCGAATATTGTCAACTGCTTGTGATGTATTTATGTGTGGTTGTTTATAATTGTTTTTTATATTATCAGTTCTGAATTGATTATGAATGATACTGTTTGTTAATCCAAACGTTTTAAAAAAAAGTACCTCGTAAAATAACTACGCTTTTAACAATGAATCAGGCTCATATAATAAATAATAGATAATAATTAGGTAGAGAAATTGGTAGCGCTCGGTTTCTAGTATGATCATGACGTACCAGAAATTGGGTCATTACATACATCCACTCTAAGCTTGCTAAGCTTTTGAGGAGGAAAGAACTTGGCTAAGAAAGTCGTGACCAGCTTATCCCAAGAGTTCAGGATATCTTTAGGTTGAGAATCCAACCATATTGTAGTTCTGTCTCTTACAGCAAACGGAAAATGCATAAGCCTGTAGACCTCGGGATCAACCCCATTGATCTTAAGTGTGTCACAGATCTGCAAGAATTCAATTAAGAACTGAAAAGGATCTTCTGATGGAAGTCCATGAAACTTGCAGTTCTATTGCATCAGAGAAACTAATTGAGGTTTCCGCTGAAAATTGTTTGCTCCAATGGCAGGGATTGAGATGCTTCTTCCATGTAAATTGGATTTTGGTGCAGTAAAGTCACCAAGCATCTTCCTTGCATGGTTATTATTTTTGGCCATGTCTCCTTTTTCGAAAATTTCTGTCAGATTTTCTCCAGAGAGTTGTGCTTTGGCTTCCCTTAGCTTCCTCTTCAGAGTCCTTTCAGGTTCAGGATCAGCTTCAATAAGAATGTTCTTATCCTTGTTCCTGCTCATATGAAAAAGAAGAGAACAGAAAATATGGAATCCTCTATGTCACCGTATAGAGATTCCTTATGTAAGTATAAGAAGAGAATAATGGAGGAAGGAAAAGATAAGAATCCAAACACAAGGGAGAGGAATGAGTTCGAATTCTTGGGTGAAAGAGGGGTGTTAGTAGATGAATAAATAAACAGAAGGGGATGAGAGATGAGAGAGGGAATTTTTCGAAAATAATTGAAAAGAAAAGAAAAATATTTTTGTTTTTAATTTAAAATTAAAATTCAAATTCGAAAATTAAGAAAGGAAAATAAAATTAAATCAAATTAAAATTTAAAACAAATAGTTAATTAAAAAGGAATTTTGAAAAAAAAGGGAAAGGTGCTTTTCGAAAATTGAAAAGAGGAAATTAGTTAGGTAGTTTTGAAAAAGATAAGAATCAAACAAAAAGATAGGATTGATTGAAGAAGATTTGAAACTTAATTTTTGAAAAGATAAGAAGTTAGAAAAGATTTTTGAAATTGATTTTGAAAGAGATGTGATTGAAACTTAATAAAAAAAGATTTGAAAAAGAAATTTAAAAAGATTTGATTTTTGAAATCAAAGTTGATTACTTGACTAACAAGAAACTAAAAAGATATGATTCTAGAGTTTAAAGATTGGACCTGTCTTACTAGGCAAGTAACAAACTTAAAAATTTTTAATCAATCACATTAATTGTTAGCATTAATTTCGAAAATATGAAATAAAAATAAGAAAAAAGATTTTGAAAATCAATTTGAAATTTTTGAAATTTATGAAAGAAAAATTGAAAAAGATATGATTTTTGAAAAAGATTTGAAAAAGATAGAATTTTTAAATTGAAAATTTGATTTGACTCACAAGAAACAACTAGATTTTAAAATTTTTTGAAAAAGTCAACTCAAATTTTCGAAAATTTATGAGAGAAAAAGGGAAAGATATTTTTTTTATTTTTGAATTTTAATGATGAGAGAGAAAAACATAAAATTGATGCAAAACATAAAAATTTTGGATTAAAATAAAAGATGCATGCAAGAACACTATGAGTGTCAAGATGAACACCAAGAACATTTTGAATGTCAAGATGAACACCAAGAACTTATTTTTGAAAATTTTTAAGTAAAGAAAAACATGCAAGACACCAAACTTAGAAATTTTAAATGTTGAGACATTAATAATTCAAAAATGCATATGAGAAACAAGAAAAGACACAAAACAAGAAATTTTAAAGATCAAACAAGAGGATTCATCAAGAACAACTTGAAGATCATGAAGAATGCAATGCATGGATTTTCAAAAAATGCAAGAAAGAGATAAACATGCAATTGACACATAACTTATGATTTGACACTAGATTCAAGCAAGAAACATCAAATTATTATTGGTTTTATAATTTTATTAATTTTTTTGGATTTTTCGAAAATTAATTGGAAAAAAGAAAAATAAGGATTTCAAAATTTTTAATAGGAATTCCAGGAATCTTGCAATGTTAGTCTAAAGCTCAAATCCACGAATTAGACATGGCTTACTCGCCAGCCAAGCTTTCAGTGAAAGCTCCGGTCCAAAACACTAGACATGGCCAATGGCCAGCCAAGCTTCAGTAGATACAAATCAGACATACAACAGCTGATACTTCATTCAACTTGCTTCTGTGTTGATGAGTGGAAGCCTCGGTCCAAAAGAATTCGACATGGCTTTACAGCTAGCCAGGTTTCAACATGTTTCATGAAACTCTAGAATTCATTCTTAAAAATTTTGAAGCCATAGAATAAATATTTTTTTTGAAAATAAAAGGAATAAAAATAAAATCTTAAAATTAAAAAAAAATTACCTAATATGAGCAACAAGATGAACCGTCAGTTGTCCAAACTTGAACAATCCTCGGCAACGGCGCCAAAAATTTGGTGCGCGGAAATCGTGATGGTTCATTCCTTGGTAACGGTGCTAAAAACACAATACGCACGTTCATAATCTTAGTTCTTTGTCACAACTTCGCACAACTAACCAGGAAGTGCACTGGGTCGTCGAAGTAATCAACCTTCCGTGGGTAAGGGTCGATCCCACGGAGATTGTCGGCTTGAAGCAAGCTATGGTCATCTTGCAAATCTCAGTCAGACAGATTCATATGGTTATGGATATTTGATAATTAAAATATAATTAAAATATAAATAAAATGTAAGTTAAAGATAGAGATACTTATGTAATTCATTGGTGAGAGTTTCAGATAAACGTATGAAGATGCTTGTTCCTCCTGAACCTCTGCTTTCCTATTGTCTTCATCCAATCATTCATACTCCTTTCTATGGCAAGCTGTATGTTAGGCGTCACCGTTGTCAATGGCTACATCCTGTCCTCTCAGTGAAAATGGTCCAATGCGCTGTCACTGCATGGCTAATCATCTGTCGGTTCTCGATCATACTGGAATAGGATCCATTGATCCTTTTACGTCTGTCACTATGCCCAGCACTCGTGAGTTTGAAGCTCGTCGCATCCATCCCTTCCCAGATCCTACTCGAAATACCACAGACAAGGTTTAGACTTTCCGGATCTCAAGAATGGCCATCCATGGATTCTAACTTATACCACGAAGACTCTGATTAAGGAATCCCAGAGATATTCATTCAATCTAAGGTAGAACGGAAGTGGTTGTCAGGCACGTGTTCATAGGTTGGGAATGATGATGACTGTCACGATCATCACATTCATATTGAAGTGCGAATGAATATCTTAGAATCGGAATAAGCTTGAATTGAATAGAAAAACAATAGTACTTTGTATTAATTCATGAGGAACAGCAAAGCTCCACACCTTAATCTATGGTGTGTAGAAACTCTACTGTTGAAAATACATAAGAACAAAGTTTAGGCATGGTCGAATGGCCAGCCCCCAAAACATTATCAAAGGATCAAGAGATAATCCAAAGATGTAAATACAATAGTAAAAAGTCCTATTTATACTAAACTAGTTACTAGGGTTTATAGAAATGAGTAAATGATGCAGAAATCCACTTCTGGGGCCCACTTGGTGTGTGCTTGGGCTGAGCATTGAGCTTTACACGTGTAGAGGCTTCTCTTGGAGTTGAACGCCAGTTTGTAACCTGTTTCTGGCATTTAACTCCAGAATGCAACATGGAACTGGCGTTGAACGCCAGTTTGCGTCATCTAAACTCGAGCAAAGTATGGACTATTATATATTGCTGACAAGCCCTGGATGTCTACTTTCAAACGCAATTGAGAGCGTGCCATTTGGAGTTCTGTAGCTCCAGAAAATCCTCTTTGAGTGCAGGGAGGTCAGAATCCAACAGCATCTGCAGTCCTTCTTCAACCTCTGAATCTGATTTTTACTCAAGTCCCTCAATTTCAGCCAGAAAATACCTGAAATCACAGAAAAACACACAAACTCATAGTAAAGTCTAGAAATGTGATTTTTATTTAAAAACTAATAAAAATATACTAAAAACTAACTAAATCATACTAAAAATAATGTAAAAACAATGCCAAAAAGCGTATAAATTAGCCGCTCATCACACACTAAGCAGTTGCTCTTCCTGTTGGGAAGTGAGTTTCCTTGCAATGATGACTGGAAACTTCTGATTATCCTCAAGGTAAGTATACTTGAGGTGTGGAGGAAGGGGCTTCAATTCTAATTTCTGCTCATGGCCAGGCTCTGGATAATCCGGGGCTAGTGGTAATGGTAAAGTGTCGTCATTATGTTCAGATGGTGTCTCCACACTTGGACCTTGCTCTATGTGTTTCTCTTCTACTTCTTCTCAGTGAACTTCAGCCACAGTTTCATCAATGATATCACACTGGAAGATAGAATGATCTTCCGGAGGGTGCTTCATAGCTTCATTTAAACTGAAACTTACTGTTCTGCCATCTATCTCAAAGGAGTAAATTCTTGAGAATGCATCCAGCTTGAACTTCGAGGTTTTCAGGAATGGTCTTCCAAGCAGAATTGATGATGATCTTCCTGAGTCATTAGGGGGCATTTCTAGGGGAAATGTGAGCCCCTTAATGCTCACTAATACATCTTCAGCAATTCCAACTACTGTAATAATGCTTTTATCTGCTAACACAAAACGAGCTACCGACCTTTTTAAGGGAGGGAGCCATAGAGTATCATATATAGACAATGGCATTATACTAACACACGCTCCTAAGTCACACATGCAATCAGAAAATATTACACCTCCAATGGTACAGTTAACCGTGCATGGACCTGGATCACTACATTTTTCAGGTATATTTACCACTAAAGCAGATATAGAACTACCTAAAAGGATAGTTTCTAATTCATTAATTCTCTCTTTGTGTATGCATAAATCTTTCAAAAATTTGGCATATTTAGGTACTTGCTGAATAACATCAAAAAGGGGAACAGTTACCTCAACCTATTTGAAAATTTCTACCATTTTGGGATCAAGTTCCATCTGCTTTCTGGACTTCCTTGCAAGGTGTGGAAATGGGATAGGAATGGCGCCACTTGCAGCTTTTGTATCCTTTGGTGGTCCATTCCTTTGCTGAGCTACTTCTTCTTCAACCTTGTCTTGTACTTCCTGTTCCTCTTCAGCATCTTCCACTTCTATCACACCCTCAGCTGTGGCGTGTACTTGTGAGCTTGGCTCCTCTTGGTTCCTCTCTTGCAATGTGGTTTTAGAACTCAAAGTGACGGCATTGATGCCACCCTTGGGGTTGGGTAAGGGTTGAGAAGGAATTCCACTGGAGCTTAAAGGTTGGGTAGTGGAAGTAGGTAGTGAATCTATCCGGGTAGCGAGAGCTTGTAAAGTGGCATTTAGACCATTTAGAGTAGAGTTCAGTGAAGTCTGCATGTTTTGTTGTCCTTGTGCAAGAAAATTAAGCATCTCGTCATTTGATAAGGAAGTGGGATAAGTAACCTGAGGGACCTGTTGTTGGTTGTGCTGGGGTCCTTGTGATTGCCTTAGGTGAGGAGCTCTGTAAGGTTGGTTCTGATTTTGCTGTCTGTTGTTGTTATTCCACCTCTGGTTTCCTTGGTTGTCTCTGTCTCCTCTGTTATAGTTGTCCCTCCAGCCATGGTTGGAATTATCCCCCCAACCTTGGTTGGAGTTGTCCTGCCATCGTTGGCTGTAGTTCCCACCTTGGTTGTAGTTGCCGCCTTGTTGATTGTATCCTTGATTCGGACGGTCATAGAAGTTATGAGTAGCTACCACAGTATTGTCTTCTTGTTGGAGTTGCGGGCATTCATCAGTATTGACTATAAGTAGCTACCACAGTATTGACTTCTTGTTATGAGTAGCTACCACAGTATTGACTATAATCCTGTGTTGTAGTTGCCGCCTTGTTGATTGTATCCATCTAGTATAGTTTTATCCCGAGGCTTCATGCCTTGAGTGAAATAACTGATCAACACTAGCCTGTCAATCATGTGATGGGGGCATGCGTCCAGAAGGTTTTTAAAACGCTCTCAGTACTCATAGAGAGTTTCTGATTTAGCTTGAACAATCCAGGAGATCTCTTTTCTCAGTCTGTCTGTAACTTCAGCTGGAAAGTATTTTTCCAGAAATTCTCTCCTGAGCGTATCCCAGTTAGTAATAGTCGCTTCAGTTTAGGAGTAGTACCACTCTCTCTCATTTCCCTCAAGAGAAAACGGGAAGGCAGTTAACAGAATAGAAGTTTCATTTGCACCTTGACGCCTAACAGTAGAACAGGCTGTCTGAAAATCCCTGAGGTGCTTAATGGGATCCTGAGCAGGTAAGCCATGAAACTTGGGCATCAAGTTGATTAATGCAGTCTTCAGTTCAAAATCTGCAGCCAGAGTTGGATGATTTACTTGATACGGCTGCATTGTAAAATCTGGGGCTCCAACTTCCTAGAGAGTAATCCTCCTAGGTGCTGCCATTCTATCTGCACGTGTATCAACTAAATCAGTAGTAAAGGAGATTGTTTCGCTCTCAGATGGTGGTTCAGATTCGCCCTCAGATGAGACTGGTGAATCGATAACAATCATTTCACCATCCTCAGAGGCTAACCGACATTGAGCTCACCTAATACGTGAAATAGTTCTTTCAATTTCAGGATCAAATGTGGCTAAACTCGGATCAGACAGTGAACGCGTCATTCAATGAGAGAAATGTATAGCTCATGGTAATAAAATAAAAATAAAATATGCAAATAAAAATAAAAATACGCACACCAATTAATAATTTAGCACACAATTGCAACTCCTCGGCAACGGCGCCAAAAACTGGTGCGTGGCAGAAGTTAGGCCAATTAAGAGATTGTAATGTAAGAACAATGTTGCGAGTATAGCTCTTAACCAGCTAAAATCCGCGTCACCAATTTAGAAAGGCGTCACAAAAATTAAGAATAAAAAAAATACTGGGAGTATGAGTCCCAGGTCGTCTCCCAATGAGTTGCAAGAAAGGATGCTATTTTATTAATTATGAATTTCCAAGAGAGTTTGAGTTTGGTTGATAAGCAATTAAATACTTGTAAATTAAAGCAATAAAAACTAAGGATGATTATTAATATTCTAGATAAAAAGCCTTGACTGGGGGAATGATTAATTGGAAGTTCTATCCTTGTTGGGATCTCTTAAGTGTAGTATTAAAAAGGTTTGTTGTTTTCACTTAGTTAACCCTTACTAAATAAAGGAAAGTCAAGTGATTGAGCTAACTTTTATTCGCAAATCCTAGTCCACTCCCTTGGGAAGGTCTAGCATTAGTAAATATAGAACTAGCCAATAACTTCCAGTTTAATCAGCACTTAAGACTTCTAACTCAGGTGTCTCCTTTTAATCAACCCCATGTCAAGTATGGAGTTTACTCCATTCACATGAATAAAACGCTCATAAAAATATAAGAAGAAAACATGATAAATTAAATAAGATGGGGCTTTAAAATTAATTAAAAGTAAAAGTAATCCTTTGCATTAACAATCCATGAAAATAATCCAATTACTACTCTAAACAAGAATTAAGAATATGGAATAAATAAAAGAGTAAGTAAGGAAACAAACTAGAATAGTGTCTTCAACGGAGGTAATGACTCTTCAATATCCAAAAGCAAAACTAATAAACTATGAATGCAAAAGAGAACCTAGAGGGAAAGCAATCCTCTCTAAATTCATATCTAAAAACCTAAAAAACTATCCTAATGAGAATATGTCAATGTGTATCTCTCTGTGTGTTGAGTCACTTCTTCTTCCCTGGCTTTATTCTGTATTTTTGGGCTGAAAACTGGGTCAAAACGCAGCCCGAAATCACCCCCATCATTTTCTGTTATTTCTGCAGATTGCGCAGGTCACGCATGCGCGTCATTCGGCGATTTTCCTTGTCACGCATACGTGTCGTCCACGCGTGCGCGTCATTCGTGCAGACTCCAATCCGCGCGTACGCGTCAGGCATGCGCACGCGTCGCTGCGAATTTCTCCATGTCGCGCGCACGCGTGAGCCATGCGTGCGCTTCGATGCTTGCTGGTCATCTCCTTAATTTCTTGTGTTCCTTCCATTTTTTGCAAGCTTCCTCTCCATTCTCTAAGCCATTCCTGCCTTATAAAGCCTGAAACACTTAACACATGGATCACGGCATCGAATGGTATAAAGGAGAATTTAAAATACACAAATTAAAGATCTTTAGGACACAAGTTTTGAACCATAGAACAAAACTAGGAAGGAATTATAAAATCATGCAATTAGTATGAATAAGTGGGTGAAGACTTGATGAAACCACTCAATTAAATACCAGATAAATCATAAAATAGTCATTTATCACGCGTGCGTATTCCCAAGAAAGTAACCCCCTCGAGAAACAAATGCAACAATAAAGGAGCGAAAGTAAAAAAAACCTTCGCATTTAAATACAACTCGCGAACAGAAGAACAGATGGGACCAAGATGCTTGAGCACGACTTCCCCAAAGAGATTGAAACTCAGAAAGCACAATCTCACGAAAAGGTCCGAGCTCAGGCAGGGGCACTGTTCATACCCTGGGTCGAGCTATGCGATCCGGTTGGATGAAGACCAGAACGACCGACCTCTTATAAGGTTGGCTCGTCACCGACCTCTTCCTAAAGAGCTCGGCCAAATATCCATGGAGGCCCAAGCAGGCCCAAAGCAGAGGATTACAGCCCACCCGTAGGTGGCTGACCAAAAGATAAGTGATATCACCCACAAAAGATAAAATAAAGGTAATTAACTTATCTCAAGGTAGGTCACTCAACACTACTATAAATACACTGGAGCACCCAAGTATAACTCATACTATAATTCTACACAAAAACCTACCTAAAGCCCGTGCTAACTTAAGCATCGAAGTCTCTTCCAGGTACCATCACCCTCTGGTGACCAAGGATCAGCAGCATCTCAAGATCCAGCAAGTCGGACCCAACAGCTCCGATCAAACCCGAAGATCTCATCCAAGATCGACCTTCAGTTTCAGGTAACCCTCGGAACACTGAGGCTCAAGTTATGATTCGTAAAAGGTCACCAAAAATTCATTTTTACCAAAATTGTACAAGTTCTCAATTTCCCAATTTCACAACCAACATTAAACCACCATCTCATCAACTCCCAAAACACACCAGGTTTCACACTTTCCATACCTCAATTCACCACTCCACCTTATGAAAACATCAATTCCCATTATAAAATACATAACAATACATTCATGTTTCAACCAACACATTAATCAAACATCATTCCACCATTACCAACAATCATCAGAATCAATTTCAACCTCAATCTTCAATACCATACTATCAACATCAACATTTTAATTCATCAACAACCCAAATCATCAATTCAACATATGTCATTATACAACAATTTCAATAATCAATTTAGTTCAATCCTATCCTATTGGGTCACTAGCCTAAGTGTCCAAAAATATTATATACTACATAGAGAAAACCAAAATCATACCTTGGCCAATTTCCAATATGCACAAAAACCCAAATTGAGTGCAAACCAAGCTTCCGACCACAACCAAGTCACCAACCAACTTCAACAAGCATCAACAATCATTCCAAAGCTCCAATAATGCCAACAATAACAATCTCAATCTATATACACATAATTTACAACAATTCAACCTAGGGTTCATCAAATTCACAAAACCACAAGAGATTTGAATTACTCACCTTACCCAATGATGATTGGGGCAAAACCCAATAGTAATCAAGTGCTAGAGTGTACCTAAACACCCAAAATCATAAAATTTCACTCAACACAAAACCCAAAAACTCAAAATTCTTAGGGCAGGAAACTGGATAGAGGATTTCGATAAACTTGCCATAAGGCTCAGCTAGAAGTAACGGGCTCGGCAAGAGCTTCGTGTAGCCACTAACGGCACGCAAATCGGAGCACCGTAGCTTGAGATACAAGCGAAAGAAGTTGTATGTAAATAGTGCTCTCTCTCTTCTCCTTCTCCTCTGAATGCAGCTGTGTTTTGTGTTTGTGGGGGAGTGAATGAGTGCTGATGAGTTCATTTAAGCTTATATATATGTTGGGCTTGGGCCCAACTTGGGCCCAGTCCAACCTGTTAGCGTTTTTAGACCGTTTGGCCCAACTTTGGGCCAAATCTTTAAAATTTACACCCGGTTTTCAATTTTTGATATTTTCCTAAGGTTTTCAACTGTTTTTAATTTGTTCTCGCACTGTACCGGACAAACATAAATCGGTTCGACCGGTTTGGCTGCCGGTTCGCAGTTTTACTTGGTTTTTCACAGAAAATATATTTTGTAACTCAGAAAAATCTACTGAGTCCAAAAATCATATTTATATCCTCTAATTCTCATTCTAAATTTTTGAATCCTATTTTGGAAAATACTAATTATTTACTTAGACGATTAATTACTCTCGGTTCTTACATGAAGTATGTCAAACATGACATCTCTAAGTACTTGCAGGCGCTGATTCTCCAACTAAAGCATGTGAACCCTTATCGTGGAAGCCATTCCATATTTACGTGTGTTCCCGTACAATCATTCACATACAAAGCCCAATCCTTTGGCACCATAACCAAACTATCGTCACCCTCTCGTGACCTCATAATCACACGTGCCGATTTACCTTTAATTCAGTCTTTTGATTATCAACATAAATAAATCAAATTATCTTCACACTATTCTCTCATCCTTTACTAAATATCTTATAGAAAAGAATCATAAGGTTCTTTAATTAAGTCGGTGTTCTGTAAGGCTTTAAGATTACTCTGTTATTTATTGAATTATATTCCGACTTAACTCAGCAACCTTTGTCTGAGTTTGACTTCTAATGCCATAACCTTTGTAAGCAACCTCTGTGTTACAGGTGCGACTCTCTTGAGCCGATGTACACAAACATAATATCCGTAAGCAACCTCGATCTTACAGGTGAGGCTCTCTCTGGCCAACGTACGTATTGATAACCTCTGTAAGAAACCTCTGTCTTACAGGTGTGACTCTCTTGAGCCGATGTACGCAAACAAAACCTCTGTAAGAAACCTCGATCTTAGAGGTGAGGCTCTCTCTGGCCAATGTATATACTGATAACCTCTGTAAGCAACCTCTGTCTTATAAGTGCAACCATCTCCTGGATTGGCCGATGTATCTCTAGAAAGCAAATCTCGGTGGACTCACCACTATATCTCTGCTTATCTCGTTTTCTTTTCGTTCTTTCATTCTTTTCTTTCTTATCATTCCACAATATAAATTATCTTTGCAATATTCCCTCGTCTTTCCCTATGTGTTTTGTGGAAAAAGAATCGAGGATTCTTAATTTAGATTTGTCTTTCTAAATCTTTTAGGACAGTTCTTTGCATACCCTTTTAGTATATCATAAGTATAATAATATCTTTTAAATAAAATACTAATATATAATATATTTCATAAATACATTGATAATAATCTTAATAAATTAATAACAATAATAATGATTTTTTTTGTGACCTAAAAACTTATTAACTTGAATTTTATTATTAATCTTTTATAAATTATTCTGTATCTTTGAGCTTTCTAAAATATTTATATTTTTTACCCTAAAATATTTTATAATTTATTAAAATATTCTTACATATAATATAATTACTAAAATAATCTTGCATCTTTTATAAAATACCTATTTCATTCATGAACTTCTTAATTATTACCCAAAATGCCCTAAAAGGTATATAATTATAAAACTAACTTCAGGTTTTTATTAAATTACTATTTCAATATCAAATATAAGTTTTGTTTCCATGATTATAGCTTTACCAAAGGACCGAACCCCATTTCCAAAATTCTTCAAGTTTTCTTCTTGATTTTTAAGTCTACTTTTAAGCTTTACAGTTTTGTCCAAAACATCTATAGGTAAGGTGAGGAACTTCTATCCCTTGTGAATATTTTAATTTTATAAGGTTAGGTATTGAAATTGTGGCAATGTATGAAATTATGTGGTGTTAGATTGAATTTTTATGAAATTATAGTAAAAATGGTGAACTAGAACAAAGTTGTGGTGGATGCAAGCTGGTTAAGTTGATGTGAAGACCTTGAGGCTTGTAGAGAAGAGAATTTGTGGCGTTTGTGGATTAGGGAGGAATCAGCCAAGCTATGATTTTGGTTTCTCGTAGTTAATTTATAATGTTACGTGAAAACTTAGGTTAGTTATCTTAGGATAGTATTGAATGTTTGAATGGTTGAATTTATTGGGATTAATGTATGTGTATGTATGAAATGAGTATGATGCTGAATTTCATAGTGAAGTGGTTAAATTTAATGCCATTGTTGTTTATGCACATATATACGATGATTTTGATGTTGAGTTGATAATGAAATATTGGTATCCTTGGGTAACAAAATAATTGAGAATTTATGGAATAGTGTTTGGCGATCATGAGAAGGCTTGAGATGGATTTGGTTAAGATTTGGTTGGTTGTTAAATTGAAATGTTTGGAAAACTTGAGGTTTGAGTTTTTGGTAAAAATATAATTTTTACCAACTTCGGTGGGCCAAAACACAGCTTCCAGACCCCCAAATTTTGTGAAACTTAGTTTGAATGAAAATTATATCCGTGAAGTTTTATAATGTTCGAAGAATGAACTAAAAACAATTTAACAAAAAAGTTATGCGCGTTTAAAGTTTGGATTTAAAAACACAATTTTGCAGAAAACCAAAATTTCTGGTTGCGTGTGTACGCACATTGTTGTGCACATGCAAAGACCAGAGCGCTGATGAGACACGTGCATACGCATGAGGGGGTATGCGTATGCACATCTTGGGGATTTTGTAAGTTATACGTACGTACACTATGATGCGTATGCACACGAAAGGAAGTTCGTCTGGTGCGTGCGTACGCACGGCGCCCTATTTTTACTAAAACCTTATTTTTAACTGTTCGACCTTCCCAGCAAGCTTGTAACCCTCCGAAACCACCGTTTTGTTACAAATTCACAATTTTTGAACTATCAACCATTCTTCTGATTTTTCCAAAGCTCTGAAATTCTGTTTAAGGTCCAATAACCAGGTTTTAGGCTACAGAGTAAGGGTAAGTATGTTAAGGAAGGTAGGATTGGTATTGAAGGAGATTTGAGAAGTGAATGATTAACATGATAAGATATTAAAAGTGATGAATGAGACAAAATTGAGAATGATGAGGTTTGATTTGTGACTGTGAATGGAAAGTTTATTGATTGCCTAGCAAGAATGGTGGCATAGTTTTGCTTGCTCAATGCGTGATAGATATGGGAAAGGTGGAAAGACACACTCCTTTGTATTATTTTTTTCCACATTTTTCTCTGATTGCAAGGTAGAAAGGCATACTCCTTCGATGTGGAAAGGCACATTCCTTCGTGATATCTCCAGGAGAAGGTGGAAAGGCACTCTCCTTTGATTATGATTCTCTGGGGGATGTATAACCTAGAGACAATATCCGAGTTAGCTATTAGGTGTGTTGGGTTCTGGCAGTTTAACCAACACGTAAGCTCATAGCTGGTAGGATTAGGCACTTCTCTTATGCATTTGAATGTTTTGTATGAGTTTGCCTCTATTTTGGCTTGCCTAATTGCTTATCTGTAGTTAATTGCTATCTGATCTATTTGTAGTAACTGCTATTTATTCTTGTGCTTTCTTTGTCTATTTTGTATGTGTTTATTTTCTGAGAGACCCCTCATGTGGTGGAGGTGTGATGAGGGTTGTTTTATATATAGTGGTTGTGAGATTTAAAGGCAACGGGAAGTGAATAGTTAGATTAGAGTTAGAATTCCTTAGATAGAATATCGAGATTTCTGGTTTAGAATAAATTTTAGGTTTGATTTATGTGTCGGAGTTCTAGAAATGCCTTTGACTTTCTTGGGACCTTATATATTATCTTTGTAGGCACCTTTACTATGCCGAGAACCCCCGGTTCTCATTCCATACATATTCTACTATTTTTAAGATGTAGGTCGAGAGGCACCTTGTTGAGGATTCTGGAATATCTTGGAAGCGAAGAACTCGGTTAGGGCGGCTAAAGAGTTAGAGCTGATGCAACCGAAGCAAGGCTCAATGACTGTAGCTGAAAGCATCAACAAGTTTCAGGAGCTATGTCAATTTTCGAGAGTTTGCCAAGGTGTTCTAGAAGGCTATGAGGAGTAAAAATGTATCAAATATGAGGGTGGACTCCGAGATGACATTATGAGCTTTGTGGTCCTAATGTAGAATAGAAGCTTTCCTGAGCTAGTTAACAAGAGCTGACTAGTAGAGGAGTGCTCGAGAAAGATTGTGATAGCAAGGAATGATCGTTTGGAATTCCGTGAGAAAGATCAAGGCAAAACTTTAGCACCAAGGGGACAGAACTTCAAGAGAAATGGGAGCTACTATGCTGATAAGCAGCACAAGAACGGACTAGGTTTGTGTTACCGGTGTAGGTTACCAGGGCATCTGGTTAGGGACTATCCCAGTCCATGTGGAAGGAATCAGGATAAAGATCGATCGCAACAATAGGGTTGAGGTAATTATAGTATATGATTTTGGAACACTGCATTTATTCTTAGTTAATGACAAGAATAACAATTTAAGACTGAAAACGTCAAGCTTAGTGTTAAACTTAGAACCAAACTGAATTGTGCCGAGTAGGGTATTATCGTTAGAGCATGCAGAGTTTAAGGAGATTTAAGTTGGTGTGGGGCAAATAATCAAATTCTTAACAAAAAATGAACCAAAGTGCGGCAGTGAAAGCGCGGTGATTGTGAAGACATTAGGACTACTACGATGAGGAGGAGGAGCGCGGGATACAAGGTGTTGTGGAGATTGGCAAAAGGTTGGGGAAACTGTGAGTTGAGTTAAAAGAGAACCACTCTCATCTACTTTTGTGGGGATTGATATTTTCGATGGTGAAAATTTTTATTAGGTTGGTAGAATATATACTTCGGTAATTAATATTTAAAATATGAATCTTGACACTAATTTTAAGGATTTTGGTCCAAAATCAGGCCAACAGGCCGAACCAATTAAATTGGGCCTATATTGGGCCCAAGGCCTAACATATATAAGGCAAAAAAAGCCTTCTTCTCCTTCATTTCCTTTGTTTCATGCTGAGAAGAAGAGAGATTGTGGGGGGGGGGGGGGGGGAGAACCCTAGCCAACTCCACTTCCAAATTCAACCCATCATAACTTTCAATCTGCAACTCCAATTGACAAGCCATCAACGACCACGCGTTTGTCTCAGAATTCTCTTCAAAACCATCTAAACAAAGTGGTAAGAAATTGACAATTTTTCACCCAGCCTTCTTCTATTTTCAATTTTGAAAATTTTAGATTTTGGTATTGAGGAATTATGTAAATTTGATCATTTCGGTGAACTCTAGCAGCGCGTAATCACCGGATTTTATCCCAAACGTCCATAGGTAAGCTGAGGAACTTATATCCTTTGTGAATTTTTGATTTTATAAGGTTAGGTAATGAAATTGTGGCTATGTATGAAATTGTGTGGTGTTAGATTAAATTCATATGAAATTAGAGTCAAAGTGGTGAACTGGAACAAAGTTGTGGTGGATGCAAGCTGGTTGAGTTGATGTGAAGAACTTAAGGTTTGTGGAGAAGAGAATTTATGGCATTTGTGGCTTAGAGAGGAATCGGCCAAGGTATGTGTTCATACCCTGGGTCGAGCTATCCGACCCAGGCTGACTGAAGATAAAGCGACCGACCTCTTCAGGTCAGGTCCTCCGACCTCTTCTTTAAAGAGTTTAGCCAAATCGCCATAAGAAGCCCAAGCAGGCCCAAACGAAGGGACACAGCCCAATCTAAAGGCAGCTAAAGCCTAGAAAGATAAAGGCGGTTCCCCTTAGAGATAAGATGACTTCACTTAAAGATAAGATAAGATAATTAACTTATCTTATCTAGAAAGGTCAGTCCACACTACAATAAATACACTTGAGCACCCAGGTATAACTTATACTCTAAGTTTATACAAAATACCTGCTAAAAGCCAGTTACATCAGGTCAGACACGTCAGCTCTGGCCACCATAGCAGATCTCATCCGAGATCGACCTTCAGTTTTAGGTAACCATCAGAATATTGGCGCCATTGCCGGGGAACCTTGACAACGACCACGACTCTGATTTGGAAAATAGAATGCTGCATAAGAACGCGAACATCACACTAAAAGATACGTCTCAACCAAACGGAGATAAGCATTCACTAAATACAGAAATTCTGGATGCCCTACAAGCTTAACAGGAACGTCTCAAACAGCACAAAAAAGAAGTCGAACACCAGCGCAAAGCCGAAAGGAACCTCCGGAGAGAAACTAGACGACGCCGAGAGCTGGAAGACAAGCTCCTAAAGCTCGAGGCTAAACTCAAAGCTAAAACAGTTCAATCCAATCGCGATGACAACTCCCACAGAGATCAAGACCCATTAACCAAAGAAATCATGAAAGCTAAAATTCCAAAGGACTTCAAAGCTCCTGATATGATCTTATACGATGGCACATCGGACCTAAGCCATCATCTCAGCAACTTCAGAAGCAGAATGTACCTCACTGACGCCTCGGATGCCATTCGATGCATGGCCTTCCTGACTACTGAAGAGACAAACTTTTGCGTGGTCTAGATTTCAGAATAAATTCCCGTTGCAAGTATAGGTTCTAAACCAACAAAAGTCCTTTCTTACAAACGTTTTGGTTGTCACAAGTAACAAACTCCTTTTAAATTGATAACCGAAGTATTTAAACCTCGGGTCGTCTTTTCAAGGAACTGCAGGGAGGTATGTTCTTATTATTGGTTATGAGTTTTGTAAATTTGGGGTTTTGAAAGTAAAGAACAAGTAATTTAAATGACAAATAAAATAAATAAATAACTATAAAATAAACTCTTGGCAAGGTATGAGAAATTGGAAGTCCTATCCTAGTTATCCTTATCAATAGTGATGAGAATTGAGTTTTAATCCCACTTAGTTAGCCTTTACTAAAGCAAAGGAAGGTCAAGTGGATCAATTAGTTTGATCCTCAGGTCCCAGTCAATTCCTAAGAAAGGACTGGAATTATTGAAGTTCAATTCAATTAGCAAAGACAACAATTATCAATCACGTTGAGTTTGATAACTCATGAGTTACCAATTACTTAACCAAGGCCAAAAGGGAAGAAGTAAACTTACTTGAATAAAAATATCTGTAGATTGGAAGCAACAGTAACATAAATAAAAGAAAGCAATCATAAACTAAAATACCTCAAATAACATTAATTAAGAGAATCATATGTAACATGGAAGAGTTCATAAATTAAATTGTCAAAGCAATTAAAAAAGAACATTGTACCTGATAAAGAGTTGCAATACTAACTTGAAATAATAAGATATCCTAATCCTAAAACCTAAGAGATAGGAGAGAACCTCTCTCGCTAAAAACTACATCTAAACTATGAAAAGTGAATAATTGGAGACCGCCCTCCTGAATGGATGCATTCCCCCACTTTATAACCTCTAATCTGTGCCTTCTGGACTTGGATCTAGGCCAAAAAAGGTTTTAGAAATCGCTGGAAGCATTTTCTGTATTTTTTGGTGCGTGGCGTCTGTCACGCGTCCGCGTGGGTCACGCGGTCGCGTCATCTGTGTTCTGCTCATGGCGCGCGTCCGCGTCAGTCACGCATTTGCGTCGCTGCCTTTTCGCGTTGGGCATGCGACCGCGTCGTCCATGCGTTTGCATCGATGCCAGTTTCTTCAAAAACTCCATTTTGTGCTTTCCTTCCATTTTTGTATGTTTCCTTTCCATCCTTTAAGTCATTTCTGCCTTAGAAGATCTGAAACTACTCAACACACAAATCACGGCATCGAATGGTAATAAAAGGTAATTAAAATAAATAATTTCAAAGCATAGGAAACATGTATTTCACATATATCACATAATAAGGAAGGGAAAGTAAAACCATGCAATTTACATGGATAAGTGGGTGAAGGGTTAAAAAAATCACTTAAATTGAGCACAATATATATCATAAAACATGGGTTTATCAACCTCCCCACACTTAAACAGTAGCATGTCCTCATGCTAAATCCAAGATAAAGAATAAGGTAAGGTTAAAGTGGTGGAATCTCATGCAATGCAATCTATTCTAAATGCAACTACCTAAATGAATCATGCAATTCTAATTGTTATTCACTTGTATATAAAACTTACATGTAGTTAAATTAGTTCACATTCTCAAGGAATCATATATACATAGCCAAACCCTAGATAATGTTAAAGCACTTTTACAATTGATATGGGTAAAAATATTTTTCAAACTTGCAAGACAATTAACAATTCAAGCATAGATATATGGTGATGAGCTATTGAACCCTCACTGGATTTTGTGTTTACTCTATAGTCACTCAGTGTTTATTGGGTTAATCACTTTATTTTTCTTTTTATCCTTACTTTCTATAACTTTGTTCTTAATCTAACCAATCAACAATTATAGAATATAGGCATACAAAAATCATGAGGTCTTTTTCAAGGTTGCAATGGGGCTAAGGTAAAGGCAAGTGTATATGTATAAGGCTAAGTGAGCTAATAAGTGAATCCTTGATTAGTCAAATGATGGCCTCAATCATCTCTTAGTATGTATCTATACTCCATAATTGGACATATAAATTAAAACAAAGCAAAGAACATCAGAATAAAAAGAAGGGCGAAACACACAGGAATGAAATTTATCGTTTGAATGTAACCATACAATTAAGCTCAAAACTCACAGGCTGTGTGTTCTCTAGCTCAAAAATCATATATCAGTTATACATGTCATGCAAGTAGAAATTAAGAGTTCCCATTATTCTCAATGTAAATTTTTTTTGGGTGGCTTTAAAGTTTTAGTGTTCCTCCTTGATGAAATGTTGTTAACTAACTAACATGTTATGCTATATATACAAGGTGTGTGGATTGTTTTTTATTATGTTAAAGTCTCTAGTTTACTTCCTTTTTATTTTCAATTTAAACCAAACTATCATATGCTAAAAGGGTAAACTATACTAATTAATCCACATATTCTATAACTAATAAATTTAGAATTGCAACTAAACTAAATGGCTAAATTATGAACTAAGGTGCAAAATGCAGAAATAGAGTAAAAATACATGAAAAGAACAATGTATAAGTACTGAAAAATAAAAATAAAGATAAAAGTACAAAAAAATAAATAAAATAAGATAGAAAGAGTCTGTAGTGGTTCACCAAAAAGAAATACGACAGGGATGGCAAGCTCCCCACACTTAAAATAAAGCATCGTCCGAGATGCTCACTCAAGCTGGGTGTGAAGGAGTGTCATCACTGGAAGGATGGGCTGCTGGAGTCTCGGTGGCGGCCTGAGGATTTGCAGACTGGATGAGGGTAGGAGGATCTGTCTGCTGTAGTGGAGGCTCTGACTGGATAGGAATCTCTGGATCTGCGGCCTAGATCTGATGTGGCTCCTCCTGCTGTGGCGCATGTGTCTCCTCCTCATGAGCGCTTGCCTCTGCCTCAGATGTATCAGAAGGGGTGTCAGGCTCGGAGGGGATGTCACCGCCGGATCGGATCATCAACTTAAGGTGCTCATAGCGTCGCTTGTTGCGACACTCCACACAGTCCAAGTGGGCGAAGAGCTGATGCACCAAATGGTAAATAGGCTCAGGAGTAGGTTAAGGTACAGTGGGTGGGGCTGGTGCAGCAGTGGAAGAAGAGAGGGCAGCTGAAAGTGTGGCTGTCTCAGTAGAAGCGGTGAGGAATTGAGGTGTATAGCCTAAATCCGGAAACTTCCTGCTGTGAGGGATAATCTTCCTGCAGTCCGTAGCAGGTGGCTTCTCATCAGCATCCTCCCAAGGCATGTCAGCTCGACGGCCGAGCTGGGTAACCAGGTAAGGAAAAGGAAGGGTGCCTCTGATATGGACCCTGGCCATAAAGTGCCGGATGAATCGTGGCAAATACAGGTCCTTACTCTCCATAACGCACCAGAGAAGTGTGATCATAGTGGTAGGCAGCTCCGTCTCATGAGTGCTCGGCATAACAAAGTTGCTCAGGATCTGGTGCCAGAGCCGAGCCTCATCATTCAGATACATAAGCTTGATTCCTTTAGGCATTGTGGTGTTCGTACCCATGACCCATGGGACAGTAGGGTCAAGGGCTATCCTCTCCTTGACAGTATCCCAGTCGAATCTCAGAAACCTCATATCCTCTTCAGCCTTTTGGTAACTGTCAGGCTGATCTGACTTAGGCTGAAGGTGCAGAATATCCTCAATGGCCTCTTCAGTGACCAGTATCTATTTCCCTTGGAGGTGCACTGCATCTAGGGAAGTCTTGAAATAATTGCAGTAAAACTCTCTTACCTAGGAAGCATTGACCTCAGTCAGGTTTCTCTCCAAAAAGAACCAGTCTCTCTGTTTGATGTGATCGGAGGTGTATTGCTGTAGTTCTTCTGGAATTTTTAGAGTCCTCTCCAGGTACAGATTTCTAGAGGTAGCAAACACTGGATACTTTAGCTCACAGTAGCGGTTAGCAAACTTAATTGGATCATTGGCAGGGAGGAGCTGGTCAGCCTTCTCCTGCGGGGTAAAGTGCTTTTTCCGCTAGGAGTCATCATGCATAATCTCCAGGATAGACATAGAGGATTCACCTCTTTTCTGTTTGCCAATTGTTGCCTTTCCTTTTCCCTTTCTTTGAGGGTCAGACATTCTGAAAAACAGAAATCTAAGATACAATAAAAGTAGGAAAATAGGTAGCAGATAACAAGATAAGCACAAAGTGGCAAAGGAGGAGTAGAATTATGAAATGAGTTAAAGAAATGTATATTTTGGATTGTTTCGGAGGTAAAAATCTTAGATGAGAAATCACAAGCCAAAATATTTTATGAGTGGAATACTTGTTAAGTAGGAGCAACAATAATTATGCCATGAGTTAAAAAGTTGAAAGAGTTAGTCAGGAAGCAGAGGGGGAAGTTAGGAAGATAAAAGTGGGTAAAATTGAAAAAGAGGTTAGAAAGTGAAAATCAGTGAGTTAGTAAAAAGAAAGTCAGAGTAAGTGGCATGATGATTGGTTTCTAGGTAACAAGAATTTCACAATTTAAAGCAACAGTCAACTCATATTCAAAAAATAGCAGGTTGTTGATGATTCATATAGATATAGAAATAGCGAAAGGTGAAATCTAATCATCAATAATGTGATTTATTAACTGGGAAAACAGAGGAATAAGAATGCTGGCCCGTGCATTCATGAATTGGTTTGGTAAAAGCTGAGGAGTGCCAAATTCAAATTGCCAAAACCAAAACATGAATGAATATCAAATAAAATTTACAGAAATTTGGGCAGCATTCCGGCTAAAATTGGATGGTCCCGGGTGATGAGATATTTTGGAGGAAAATTAAATCTCACCCAAAACACACAAATCTAACCGGCAAGTGTACCGGGTCGTATCAAGTAATAAAAACTCACGGGAGTGAGGTCGATCCCACAGGGATTGAAGGATTGAGCAATTTTAGCTTAGTGGTTGATTTAGTCAAGCGAATCAAGATTTGGTTGATGGTTTTGTGACTTGCAGAATTAAATTGCATTAAAGTAAAAAGAACAAGAAATAAATTGCTGAAACATAAAGGACAAGAAATTAAATAGCAGAAACTTAAAGTGCAAGAAATGTAAATTACGGAATCTTAAAGTGCAAGAAATGTAAACAGCTGGAATTGTAAAGGGAATTGGGGAATGGATTTGCAGAATTTAAACAAAGAAAAGTTGAATTGCATTAAACAGAAGAGGGAAAGGGAATTGGGATTGAACCGGATATGAAGCAGAAAAGTAAATGAACATAGAAAGGAAAGAAACAGAATGTAAATTGGGGATTTGGATCTCAGGGCCCAGAGACTAGAAAACCAAGTCTAGATCTCAATGCCTTCCTAGATCCAACAAGAACAATTGCAAGGAAAATGTAAATTGCAAAGAAAAGAGATGAAGAGCAATTAACCGGAAATGAAATTCAATTAGCAGTAAAGAAACAGAGATCCAAGATTGAGATTGAAACAGAATTTCTTCAATTCTCCAATCCAGGATCCAAGACAAGTGTAAAATGAAATTGAAAGCAATGAAAGCAAAGAAATTAAAGTTCACTAAAGCTCTCCGAAAACTATTATGAAAATTCCAAAAAGAAAGCTCCTCGAAGAACTTGAATTCTATCCTATTTATACACTTTCTTCAAATGATCTTCAAGCCTTGAGTTGGGCCTTTGCTCTTGGTGGAATTGGGTTGAAAGAGGCCTTGGTTGATTGCTCTTGAAGTTTGGAGAAGAACCGAAGTGAACCAATTGAACCGGTTTTGAGGTTAGCAAAAGTTGGACCAAAAGTTTGAGCCAAAGTTAACTTTGGCTCCAACTTTTCATAGCAGCAAACACATTTTTCTGGTATGCACGTTGGTGCCAACGTTAGGGGTCTAACTTTGACCCTAACGTTGGCCTTCCCTTATATGCTAGTGGCGCCAACGTTAGCCTCCAAGTTAGGGGGCTAACGTTGGCGCAAACGTTGGCCCTTCTCCCTTATGTTTTCATGTGCCAACGTTAGCCTCCAAGTTAGGGGGCTAACGTTGGCGCAAACGTTGGCCCTTCTCCCTTATGTCTTCATGTGCCAACTTTAGCCTCCAAGTTAGGGGGCTAACGTTGGCGCAAACGTTGGATGGCCAGGGAGGAATTCATGTGCCAACGTTAGCCTCCAAGTTAGGGGGCTAACGTTGGCGCAAACGTGGGATGGCCAGGGAGGAAATTTCAAGTTCCAACGTTAGCCTCCAAGTTAGGGGGCTAACGTTGGGGCTAACTTCTTGCTTCCTGGTTCAATTTCACTTATTCCATTGTCCTCTCTTCACTCGTAGCCATTTCTCTTTGCTTCAACCTTTCTCCAAGCTTTCTTCACCTATCATTAATCAACCAAACTCATCAAAGCTATGCTCAAAATCATGAGATATTCATTCTTTCATAATATGCAACAAATATAGCATAAAACCTCATGAAATGGCATAAATTCATATATGGTTAGTTCAATCAAGGGAAACATGAAAATCTACTCAATTAGCTTGCTTGTAGCTCAAGAAAGTGCATAATTCTAATGAAAACAAAAGAAAAAGACTAGTTAAAATAGGCTAGGATGACTTGTCATCACAACACCAAACTTAAAGCTTGCTTGTCCCCAAGCAAGAAATGAATTATTGAGAAGAAAGAATGAAATGGAAGAGGAAGTTCATTCTAGCAGAGTATTATTGATAGTTCATGGGGTTTTGTGTGGATATGCAAATACTCACTTCTTATTGACTCCTAGGCCTAGAAAGTCTCCTTCAAGCTTCAAGTGACATACTGCTATGACTTCTCATTATTCCTTTATCCTTGGCTATTACCTTGTTCATAAGCTTTATTTGAGTGTCATGTGTAGCAAGTTCATTTTCTTTTCTTTATACTTGAAACATTATTCACCATAGACACTTGGCTCACATTCCTTCTTAAAACATTGATGCCCAGCACCTCTTTGGGCTACTAAATGCCTTGTAGTTAGGTTGCTCTTGATAGTGGACTTTCAGCTGATGATCCCGGGTTAGTTAACCCAAGTCACCAAGTGTTGAGGCACTCCTAAGAGCTTACTAATCCAAGCAGATCCTAGTACAAAGACATCACAGGCATATATTTTAAGGTTCAAGCTATTGGTGTCCAGCTTTGTTTCTTTTTGTTTTTCTTTTGTTTTGCCACTTTTTGGCTATCTTTTTCTTCTTTCCTTCTTTTTGTTTTTCTTTCTAACCAAGGAATTTAATTCAATTGAGATTCCTAGACAGTAGGCCACTTCTTTACTTAGAAGGAGATATCCTAGCTCTTTATTCACTAAGAGTGAGCTATTATACAATCACACACTTACCACCATTTACTTTTATTCCACTTCTAACTAACATAGATTATCTTGCTTCACATTCAAACTGTTCTTTTATTGAATTTAAAGATGCAGGGGACAACACATGCTTCTTGTCAAGTGAAAATAAACACACAAGCACACACATAAACTAGCCTACTTATTTTAAAAGAAACAAACATAAATGATGCACAGATTACTACACTAACAGTTACTGTTAAAATGGGCATATTCACACTTCCAATTTAGAGCAATTCAATGCTGATGGAGTTAAGTGACAATACAACCTCTTGGTGGTTTCTTCTTCTTTCTCTCAGCTAATGGTGTATAGTCCTCCCAAGAGAGTGATTGAATTCCTGTAGTGTTAATGGAAGTTGCTTGTTTCTCAAGCCCTTAGATGACTGGTTAGTGTGCAAGACTTTCTTGTAGGCGTTTGAACTTACTTTGGTGTGTGAACACCAAACTTAGTCCCTTGCCATGTTTCTTATGCATAACTATATGAGAAAGCCTAAGTCTTTGCTAAAGATAATAAAACTAAAAACTAGAAACAGACAATGATTAAATGATTTATCAGATTACTTGGAGCTAGTAACCCTTTGAGCAGAAGGTGAGAATGTGCTTTTAAATGAGATTTTGGTGGAACGCCAAACTTAGAATCCTTTATTCTCCCTTAAATTGTTTTAGTGTGAAACACCAAACTTAGCTCCTTGCAATACATACCAATCATTTAACCTTTTTATTGAAATAACTATGAAAAGAAAACTACCTCAGGTTGGGTTGCCTCCCAACAAGCGCTCTTTTATTGTCACTAGCTTGACACCTTTCAATTCTTTTTAAGAGGGCTGTAGGTGTTGAACCTCTTTTTCCTTAACCCATTGTCCTCCCAAGTACAGCTTTGCTCTGTGACCATTGACTGTGAATTGATTCTTTGTTGCCTCATCTAATAGTTCGATATTCCCATAGGGAAAAATCTTTGTCACCAAGTATGGGCCAGTCCACTTAGACTTCAGTTTGCCAGGGAAGAGTTTAAGCCTCGAATTCTACAGGAGCACTTGTTGTCCTGGCTTGAATTCCTTCTTTGTGATCTTCTTGTCATGCCACTTCTTAGCTCTCTCCTTGTATATCTTCGCACTTTCATAAGCTTCCAGTCTAAATTCATCCAGCTCATTTAATTGTAACAACCTTTTTTCTCCTGCAGCTTGGGGATCAAGGTTGAGGAGTTTAGTAGCCCAAAAAGCTCTGTGTTCAAGCTCTACAGGGAGGTGGCAAGATTTGCCATACAATAGCTGGAAGGGTGACTTGCCAATAGGAGTTTTAAAAGCTGTTCTATACGCCCACAATGCATCCTCTAGCTTTCTAGCCCAATCTTTTCTTGTGATTCCCACTGTTTTTTCTAGGATCTTCTTTAATTCTCTATTTGCAAGTTCAGCTTGGCCATTAGTCTGAGGATGGTAAGGTGTGGCTACTTTGTGAATTACTCCATACTTGTGGAGGAGTTTCTCCATTTGTTTGTTGCAAAAGTGGCTACCGCCATCACTAATAAGACCCTTTGGCACTCCATACCTAGTGAAAATGTGTTTTTTTAGAAATTGGAGGACAATCTGTGCATCACAGGTGGTTGTGGCTATGGCTTCCACCCACTTTGAGACATACTCCACTGCTACCAAGATGTATCTAAAAGAATAAGAAGGAGGAAAAGGCCCCATGAAATCAATTCCCCATAGATCGAACAATTCTAATTCTAAGATAAAGTTTTGAGGCATCTCATTCCTTTTTGTTAATCCTCCTGCTTTCTGGCATTCATTACATTGGTGTACATATTCTCTGGCATCCTTGAAGATAGTTGGCCAATAGAAGCCACTCTGCAGTATTTTTGCAGCTGTTTTTTCTGGGCCAAAGTGTCCACCATAAGCTGAACCATGACAATGCCACAAGATGTCCCTAATTTCACTTTCGGGAACACACCTTCTGATTACTCCATCAGAGCACCTTTTGAACAAGAAGGGTTCATCCCATGAAAATTTCCTTGCTTCGTTGATCAACTTCTTCACTTGTTGCTTAGAGAACTCTTGCGGTATCTTCCTTCCCACTTTGTAATTAGCTATGTCAGCAAACCAAGGTGCTTGCTGGATTTGCAGTAGGTACTCATCTGGGAAGCTTTCATTTATGGGCTGGGATGCTCTTTGACTTGTTTCATGTGGTAATCTCGACAGATGATCAGCGACCTGATTTTCAGTGCCCTTTCTATCTCTTATCTCTATGTCAAATTCTTGTAGGAGTAGTATCCACCTGATGAGTCTTGGTTTAGCATCCTGCTTTGACATCAAATACTTAAGTGCAGCATGATCAGTGTAAACCACAACCTTGGATCCTACTAGATATGATCTAAACTTATCAAATGCATAGACTACAGCTAGCAATTCCTTTTCTGTTGTGGTGTAATTTCTTTGGGCCTCATTCAACACTTTACTTGCATAATATATGACATGATGCAAATTTCCCTTTTTTTGCCCAAGTACAGCACCAATTGCAAGATCACTTGCATCACACATGAGTTCAAAAGGTAATTCCCAATCTGGAGGTGTGATGATTGGTGCTGTTGTGAGTCTATTTTTTAAAGTTTCAAAGGCGTGCTGGCAATTTTCATCAAAAACAAAAGGGTTATCAAGCATTAACAGATTACTCAAAGGTTTGGCTATTTTTGAAAAGTCCTTGATAAACCTTTTGTAAAATCCGGCATGCCCCAAGAAACTTCTAACAGATTTCACATTAATTGGTGGAGGGAGTTTTTCTATGATCTCAACATTTGCCTTATCAACCTCTATCCCTTTTTTTGAAACTTTATGGCCAAGAACAATCCCTTCGGGTACCATGAAATGGCATTTTTCCCAGTTTAAAACCAAATTGGTTTCTTGGCACCGTTTCAAGACAAGGGTTAAATGGTTTAGGCAAGCATTGAAATTATCACCAAAAACAGAGAAGTCATCCATGAAAACTTCTAAAAATTTTTCGACCATATCAGAGAAAATGGAAAGCATACACCTTTGAAATGTGGCAGGGGCATTGCAGAGCCCAAAGGGAATCCTCTGATATGCAAAAACTCCAAATGGACATGTAAAGGCAGTTTTCTCTTGGTCCTTGGGGTCCACCACGATTTGATTGTACCCAGAATATCCGTCCAAAAAGTAGTAATAGGCATGGCCGGCTAACCTTTCCAGCATCTGATCAATGAATGGGAGAGGGAAATGATCCTTCCTGGTGGCATCATTCAATCTTCTATAGTCTATGCACATCCTCCACCCAGTCACTGTTCTAGTAGGGATCAATTCATTCTTCTCAATAGTGATGACCGTCATTCCTCCCTTCTTTGGTACAACTTGAACCGGGCTTACCCATGGGCTGTCAGATATTGGGAAGATTATCCCTGCATTCCACAACTTTATTACTTCCTTCTGGACAACTTCCTTCATTGTGGGATTTAATCTTCTTTGCGGTTGAACCACTGGTTTGGAATTATCTTCTAAGAGGATCTTATGCATACATACTGCAGGGCTGATTCCCTTCAGGTCATCAATGGTCCATCCTAAAGCATCTTTGTGAGCTTTGAGTACATCAAGAAGTTCTCCTTCTTCCTTCTTTGTCAGGGATGAATTAATGATTACTGGGAAGCTTTCCAATGTGCCAAGGAATGCATATTTGAGATGGGTGGGTAAAGGTTTCAGTTCTTGTCTTCGTACATCTTCCTTCTTATCTTGCCTTTCATCTTGCTCAGTAGAGGTCTCAGCCACTTGTTCCTCTGTTGCCCCTTGATTTCCTTCTTGCTCATGAAAATTTTCTTCCAATATTTCTTCCACCAAATTGTCTATCATATCCACTCTCACGTAATCCTCTTGCTCAGGAGCGTTTTGCATTGATTTGAACACATTTATGATCATTTGTTCATTATGGACCCTGAAGGTCATTTCTCCTTTTTCTACATCAATAATGGCCCTTGCTGTATGTAGAAATGGCCTTCCCAGAATGATTGAGTCGTTTCCTTCTTCTTCAGTGTCCAAAATTACAAAATCTGCTGGGAAAATAAACTCCCCAACCTTCACCAACAGATTTTCCACAATTCCATTAGGTGTCTTGATTGATCTGTCAGCCATGACTAGTGACATCCTGGTGGGTTTAAGTTCTTCTATGGCAAGTGTTCTCATCATTGAGAGAGGCATTAAATTGATGCTGGCACCCAGGTCACAGAGAGCCTTGTTGAGAATTATCTTGCCAATAGTGCATGAGACTACAAAGCTTCCCGGATCCTTAAGTTTTGGTGGAATACCCCGTTGAATCACAGCACTGCATTCCTCGGTGAGTAATATAGTTTCCCTTTCAACCCAACTTCTTTTCTTATTGATAAGATCCTTCAGAAACTTGGAATATAGAGGCCTTTGTTCAAGTGCTTCAGCCAAGGGAATATTGATTTCCAGCTTCTTAAAAATCTCAAGGAATTTGTGAAAATGTTGGTCTTTAATCTCTTTGTTAAACCTCTGGGGATATGGCAGTGGAGGTGTGATGCTTTTTCCTATTTGCTACTGTCCCTGAGCTACTTCCTTCGGGCTGTGAGGCTTGTTATCCTTCTCTTTAGGTTTCTCAGTGCTTTTGTTTGGCATCACAACTTGCTCCTTATCCTCATCTGCCTTTGTTTGATTCTCATCCTCTGTTGGGTTTTTGATGTTCTCTGCTTGCTTCTTTGTAGAGTCATTGTTGCTTATCAATGTTCTCTCACTCCTCAATTGTATTGCCTTGCATTCCTCCTTGGGATTTGAAATTGTGTCACTGGACAGTGAGTTTGAAGGTCTCTCAACAGATACTTGCTTGGAGAGTTGCCCCATCTGTCTCTCTAGGCTCTTCATAGAGGCTTCCTGATTCTTGGCTACCATTTCTTGGTGTTTCAACATTTTGTCTATCATGGCCTCCAAGTGAGTGATTCTTTGGGCTTCAGGTGATATTTGAGGTGGGTTATGAGATGTGGGTGGTGGATGGTAGGCATTTTGGTTGGTAGGTTGGTTATTAGGTTGGTATTGGTTGAGGTTGGGGTAGTTGTTTTGAGGTTTTCTGTAGGGGTTTTGGTTAGTCTGCTGCTGGTTGTGATTTTGGTTGCTTCTTGGGTTGTGTTGGTTTGAGTTCCTCTGCCATGGTTGTTGGTTTTGGGCATGGTTATCTCCCCATCTTAGGTTTGGGTGGTTCTTCCAGGATGGATTGTATGTATCACCATACACTTCATTTGGTCCTTGGTTGTGCATATACTGTACTTGCTCTTGTTGTTGTTCTTCTTGAGTTTCTTCACTCTGTCCCCATGTGGTTGATGATTGGCTAGTGTTGACTGCTGCAACTTGGAGACTATCAATTCTCTTGGCCATTTGCTCAAATTGTTGCTGAATTTGCTGCTGCATCATCTTGTTTTGAGCTAGGATTGAATCCACTCCTTCTAGCTCCATTACTCCTCTCCTTTGTGATGGTTGGCGGCTTCTTTGATGAGCAAAGAAATATTGGTTGTTGGACACCATATCAATGAGTTCTTGAGCCTCTTCTGCAGTTTTCATGAGTTGCAAGGAACCTCCAGCTGAATGATCCAAAGCTTCCTGGGATTTCAGTGTCAAGCCTTCATAGAAGTTTTGAAGCTTCTCCCACTCATTAAACATGGCAGGGGGACATTTCCTGATCAGAGCCTTGTACCTTTCCCATGCCTCATAGATGGGTTCGGCCTCCATTTGTGTAAATGTTTGTACCTCAGCCTTTAACCTTATAATCCTCTGAGGTGGATAAAATTTGGCAAGAAACTTAGTTACCAAATCATCCCAGTTGTTGATGCTGTCCCTTGGAAAGGATTCCAACCATTGAGTGGCCTTGTCCCTGAGAGAAAATGGGAATAGCATCAGCTTGTAACTGTCAGGGGGCACTCCATTAGTTTTGACAGTGTTGCATACCCTCAAGAATGTGGATAAATGTTGGTGTGGGTCCTCAAGTGGTCCTCCACCAAAAAAGCAGTTGTTCTGAACCAAAGTTATGAGTTGTGGCTTGAGTTCAAAATTGTTAGCATTGACATTTGGAGCCAAGATGCTGCTCCCACAATGTCTAGGATTTGCAAAGGTATAGGAAGCCAAAACTCTCCTCTGGGGTGGGTTGCCATTGTTGTTGTCTTCTCCACCTGGTGGATTGGTTAAATGTTCCTCCATCTCTTGGAATTCTTCGTCTGATTCCTCTTCTCCAACAATATTTTTCCCTCTTTCAGCTCTTCTTAACCTCCTGAGAGTTCTTTCGTCTTGTTCATGAAAATTGAGTATGGTTCTTCTTGTACCTGACATACAAGCAGAGCATGAGGAATGCACAAAACTAGTGACACTTCAATTTACTGCCAGATTGAAGTGTTAGTTAGTTTAAGCAAAAAATCAAACAGTTAGTGGGTTAATCAAAATTAAAGAAAAAGTGCTTGATCTAGATTACCACCTCACTTAATCATTGTCAATCTAATCAATCCCCGGCAACGGCGCCAAAAACTTGATGAGATATTTTGGAGGAAAATTAAATCTCTCCCAAAACACACAAATCTAACCGGCAAGTGTACCGGGTCGTATCAAGTAATAAAAACTCACGGGAGTGAGGTCGATCCCACAGGGATTGGAGGATTGAGCAATTTTAGCTTAGTGGTTGATTTAGTCAAGCGAATCAAGATTTGGTTGATGGTTTTGTGACTTGCAGAATTAAATTGCATTGAAGTAAAAAGAACAAGAAATAAATTGCTGAAACATAAAGGACAAGAAATTAAATAGCAGAAACTTAAAGTGCAAGAAATGTAAATTACGGAATCTTAAAGTGCAAGAAATGTAAACAGCTGGAATTGTAAAGGGAATTGGGGAATGGATTTGCAGAATTTAAACAAAGAAAAGTTGAATTGCATTAAACAGAAGAGGGAAAGGGAATTGGGATTGAACCGGATATGAAGCAGAAAAGTAAATGAACATAGAAAGGAAAGAAACAGAATGAAAATTGGGGATTTGGATCTCAGGGCCCAGAGACTAGAAAACCAAGTCTAGATCTCAATGCCTTCCTAGATCCAACAAGAACAATTGCAAGGAAAATGTAAATTGCAAAGAAAAGAGATGAAGAGCAATTAACCGGAAATGAAATTCAATTAGCAGTAAAGAAACAGAGATCCAAGATTGAGATTGAAACAGAATTTCTTCAATTCTCCAATCCAGGATCCAAGACAAGTGTAAAATGAAATTGAAAGCAATGAAAGCAAAGAAATTAAAGTTCACTAAAGCTCTCCGAAAACTATTATGAAAATTCCAAAAAGAAAGCTCCTCGAAGAACTTGAATTCTATCCTATTTATACACTTTCTTCAAATGATCTTCAAGCCTTGAGTTGGGCCTTTGCTCTTGGTGGAATTGGGTTGAAAGAGGCCTTGGTTGATTGCTCTTGAAGTTTGGAGAAGAACCGAAGTGAACCAATTGAACCGGTTTTGAGGTTAGCAAAAGTTGGACCAAAAGTTTGAGCCAAAGTTAACTTTGGCTCCAACTTTTCATAGCAGCAAACACATTTTTCTGGTATGCACGTTGGTGCCAACGTTAGGGGTCTAACTTTGACCCTAACGTTGGCCTTCCCTTATATGCTAGTGGCGCCAACGTTAGCCTCCAAGTTAGGGGGCTAACGTTGGCGCAAACGTTGGCCCTTCTCCCTTATGTTTTCATGTGCCAACGTTAGCCTCCAAGTTAGGGGGCTAACGTTGGCGCAAACGTTGGCCCTTCTCCCTTATGTCTTCATGTGCCAACGTTAGCCTCCAAGTTAGGGGGCTAACGTTGGCGCAAACGTTGGATGGCCAGGGAGGAATTCATGTGCCAACGTTAGCCTCCAAGTTAGGGGGCTAACGTTGGCGCAAACGTGGGATGGCCAGGGAGGAAATTTCAAGTTCCAACGTTAGCCTCCAAGTTAGGGGGCTAACGTTGGGGCTAACTTCTTGCTTCCTGGTTCAATTTCACTTATTCCATTGTCCTCTCTTCACTCTTAGCCATTTCTCTTTGCTTCAACCTTTCTCCAAGCTTTCTTCACCTATCATTAATCAACCAAACTCATCAAAGCTATGCTCAAAATCATGAGATATTCATTCTTTCATAATATGCAACAAATATAGCATAAAACCTCATGAAATGGCATAAATTCATATATGGTTGGTTCAATCAAGGAAAACATGAAAATCTACTCAATTAGCTTGCTTGTAGCTCAAGAAAGTGCATAATTCTAATGAAAACAAAAGAAAAAGACTAGTTAAAATAGGCTAGGATGACTTGTCATCACCGGGTAATAAACAGCAAGCAGAATAGTTCATATAAATTACAACAAATCCGCAAATAAACATAAATAATATGAACATGAATGAGCAGTCACAATAGTAGCATGAACAGTAAGAATATCATATGAACAATACTAACATCATAGCAACAGCAGAATTGCAAAAATTATAAAACAAGTAGCAAGAACAGCGCAATTAATCAAGCCTAAATCCACTAACCACATCCTAGATACCTAACTACCTAGAATCCACTACAACATGCATCTCTAACTAGCCTAATTTGAACATAATTGGAAAAATATGCAACTAACTACGAAGGAAAGGAAAATGGCATTCGACGAAACTTGGTAGGCGTATGAACGAAGCTAGGGAACAGAGAGATGGAGGGGGTGTGGTGGTGGTGCTTGGAGGGGGCACGGCGGCGTGGTAGTGGAATAGGGCAGTGGTCGGTGGCTGTTTGTGGTGGCAGGGGGGTAGGGTTAACGGTGGAGGGGTGATTTAAGAAAATGGGGATGATGTTGGTGGTGGTGGGAGGTGCGGCGGTGATGGCGTAGTGGTAGTGGTGGTGGTTGGCCGCGATGGTGGAGGGAAGAAGAGAAGAGAAGGGGAAGAAAGGGAGGGAAGGAGGAAGGAGGAAGGAGGGGGCGGGCATCGCGGTCGTGGCTGGGTGGTTGGCGCTGGTGCGGTGGTCAGGGGTGGTTGGAGTGGTGGTGGTGGTTGTAGGTGGCGGGGGGAGGGGCAGAGAGGGAGCAGTGGGGGGGGGTTTGGGGGGAAGAATGGGGCGCGATGGGGGTAGGGTTTCGCGTCACTGGGGGTTAATGAATTTGAATCCACGCGATCGCGTGGGGCACGCGGTCGCGTGGCTAGGTTGGAATGGGGTTGACGCGATTGTGTGACGGACGCGATCGCATGGGATGGGTAAAAGGATGAATGGCGCGGTCGCATGAGGCATGCGACCGCGTCACTTGAAATTGTGTTAAACACACAATTCCAGCGTCGTTTTAGCACAACTCTCTGTCTCCTTTAGGGTGTTTTACAATCCACGCGACGCGAACGCCTCTCTTACGCTTTCGCATGGGATAGGTGTTTTGCAAGTGACGCGTTCGCGTGATGGACGCGAACGCGTGAGCCGTTTTGTGCTAAACGCACAACAGCCGCACGATTCCAGCCCAGATTTCTGGGCGTTGGATTTTTACGCCGATATCGAGATCACGTGGCCACGTGAATGACGCGGACGCGTGGGAGGTGGTTTTCGCAACTGACGCGATCGCTTTAGCGATGCGGTCGCGTCGCAAACCTCCCCTTTTTTTTTGGATATGCAATTATACAGTTATACAGTATGTAATGCCAATGCAAATACTTACGAATAATATCCAGGTTCAATGAAAATAAAACAATATAAAAATGAACAAAACGAAATAAAATGGAAACAGGAACGCTCATACCATGGTGGGTTGTCTCCCACCTAGCACTTTTAGTTAAAGTCCTTAAGTTGGATATTAGATGAGCTTCCTATTATGGTGGCTTGTGCTTAAATTCATCCAAAAATCTCCACCAATGTTTGGAATGCCAACAGCCTCCGGGGTCCCTAACTAGGCATGTGAAGCTTTTGAGCAGCTTCAAACAGGTTCTCAGGCTCCCGGGGTGATGAACATCAGAATATTTTCCAGAATCCCAAACTTTGCTTTTAAATCCGCCTTTGTTTTGATCTATATGCTTCCATCTGGGCAGTTCAGAAATTGTATTCTCACCAGGGTGACCAAACGCCTTCCGAGACCCATTCAATTGAACTTGGTACCAATCCGTGCACTTCGAATTGAAGCGTGGGACCTTATTGAATCTTGTACACTAGCTCTGAATACGAGCCATGTCCCCCTTACTCTTAAAGCCACAGAGAGCTCTAAGCTGGCCATCTGTTTCAAGCAAACCATATTCAAGTGGAAAAGTAAAGATAAAGGTTAAGGATTGTACCCACTTGAAGCTTGTATTAGGTGGTAATGGCCTTGGGATAGGTGTTTCCAGTGGTTCTGCAAGTTCTAATCCCTTGTAATCTTCTGTGAATTCCTCCACTTCTTTGCAAAATTCTTCAGCTGCAACTGTGTCCTGATCAAAGTCTTCCTCATCACTTAAGTCATATGTTGGAGGTTGAGAGAAATCTACCTCGACGTCACCTTCATATTCACTTGGGTAAGGTTCTTCAGGCTTAAGGAATTCAGTTGCAGATGTGAGTTCGTGACTAGGAGAGCTTGATTCAAGATCGTAACTGCCCATGGAATCAACTTCTTGGTCTGTTCCGTCCAAATTTTCACAAGGCATATGCTGTGGAGGTTGTGCACTGTCCTCCTTGGCATCAATTTCGGACTTCTCCGCAGAATCCTTTACGATTCTTGATTCCCATGCAGGTTCAGCATCTCCTAAATCTTCAACCACTTCCTCCTCTACAACTATCATGGCTTTCTCTACTCGTTCCAGTACAAAGCCATGCTCCTCATTGTCCACCGAGGTCTCTAGTGTCTCCTTCATGCTACGCTCTTCTTTTCATTCTCCATATGCAGCCATGGGAGTACCTTGAGTTCTCAGACATCGGGAAGCTATTAAATTTACTACCTCAGTTACGGCAGTAGTGAGTTCCAGTACGCCCTTTTCTATCTTTGCTTGCCCTTGAAGAAAAACACGAAGTTTGTCATTTACTGGAGGTTGGGGTGGGTATGAGGGTTCATTGGTTGGGGGAGAGGGTTCAAAATAAGAATGTGGTGGTTCTTGGGAGTAATTGGATTGGGATTGTAGTGGATGAGGGTCATATGGTGGTGAATGGTGAAAAGGAGCTTGTGAGTGTGGTGGTTCAAATCTACGTTGAGAGGATGGTCTATAAGCACATGGTGGGCCTTGTTGGTAATTGCAAGGTGGTCTACCATGTCTATTAGCTTGGTATGCATTGTAAAGTGGTCCTCGTCTGTGATACTGTAGAGGGTGTTGTTGCCTAAAGGGTTGATCAGATCCTCGTGGCTCCATCCATCCTTATTGCTCTGACCTTGATGCATGTTCCTGCTATAACTTTCGTTCCTCTCAACAATATTAGAACCAAACTCAAAGTGAGAGGGGTGAGAATTCATTGTAGCTAATAAAAATAAAAAGGGAAAAACAAATAAACAAATAAACAAATAAAAGAAAAATATTTACAATAACCAATAATAAGGCACACATTTGCAATTCCCCGGCAACGGCGCCATTTTAAAGAGATGAACTTTTGCGTGGTCTAGAATTCAGAATAAATTCCCGTTGCAAGTATAGATTCTAAACCAACAAAAGTCCTTTCTTACAAACGCTTTGGTTGTCACAAGTAACAAACTACTTTTAAATTGATAACCGAAGTATTTAAACCTCGGGTCGTCTTCTCAAGGAACTACAGGGAGGTATATTCTTATTATTGGTTATGAGTTTTGCAAATTGGGGGGTTTTAAAAGTAAGGAACAAGTAATTTAAATGACAAATAAAATAAATAAATAACTATAAAATAAACTTTTGGTAAGGTATGAGAAATTGGAAGTCCTATCCTAGTTATCCTTATCAATGGTGATGAGAATTGAGTTTTAATCCCACTTAGTTAGCCTTTACGAAAGCAAAGGAAGGTCAAATGGATCAATTAGTTTGATCCTCAGGTCCCAGTCAATTCCTAAGAAAGGACTGGAATTATTGAAGTTCAATTCAATTAGCAAAGACAACAATTATCAATCACGTTGAGTTTGATAACTCATGAGTTACCAATTACTTAACCAAGGCCAAAAGGGAAGAAGTAAACTTACTCGAATAAAAATATCTTTAGATTGGAAGCAACAGTAACATAAATAAAAGAAAGCAATCATAAACTGAAATACCTCAAATAACATTAATTAAGAGAATCATATGTAACATGGAAGAGTTCATAAATTAAATTGTCAAAGCAATTAAAAAGGGAACATTGAACCTGATAAAGAGTTGGAATACTAACTTGAAATAATAAGATATCCTAATCCTAAAACCTAAGAGAGAGGAGAGAACCTCTCTCTCTAAAAACTACATCTAAACTATGAAAAGTGAATAATTGGAGACCTCCCTCCAGAATGGATGCATTCCCCCACTTTATAACCTCTAATCTGTGCCTTCTGGTCTTGGATCTGGGCCAAAAAGGGTTTCAGAAATTGCTGGGAGAGTTTTCTGTATTTTCTGGTGCGTGGCATCTGTCACGCGTCCGCGTGGGTCACGCGGTCGCGTCATCTGGAGTTTTCCTTGTCACGCGTTCGCTTCGGTCATGCGTACACGTCATCTGTGTTCTGCTCATGGCGCGCGTCCGTGTCAGTCACACGTTCGTGTTGTTGCCTTTTCGCGCTGGGCATGCGACCGCGTCGTCCATGCGTTCGCATCGATGCCAGTTTCTTCAAAAACTCCATTTTGTGCTTTCCTTCCATTTTTGTATGTTTCCTTTCCATCCTTTAAGTCATTTCTGCCTTAGAAGATCTGAAACTACTCAACACACAAATCACGGCATCGGATGGTAATAAAAGGTAATTAAAATAAATAATTTCAAAGCATAGGAAACATGTATTTCATATATATCACATAATAAGGAAGGGAAAGTAAAACCATGTAATTTACATGAATAAGTGAGTGAAGGGTTGAATAAATCACTTAAATTGAGCACAATATATATCATAAAATATGGGTTTATCAACTACCTTAACAAAGATAGCAATAAAGTGGTTCGACAACCTACCCCCTATATCTATCACCAGTTTTGACGACCTAGCCAAAAAATTCCTCGCCAGGTTCTCCATCCAGAAGGACAAAGCCAAACATGCTCCGAGTTTACTAGGAATCAAGCAAGGGGATCGGGAAAGTCTTTGCAACTATATGGAAAGACTCAACAAAGCATGTCTAGACATAAAAAGTCTGCCAACAGAAGCAGCCATCATGGGTCTGATCAATGGCCTATGAGAATGACCTTTTAGTCATTCCATATCAAAAAAGCATCCAACATCCCTGAACGAGGTACAAGAATGGGCAGAGAAGTATATCATCATAGAGGAGAATTCTCGATTAGGAAGGACTTCAAAATCTGGATTCTCCGACCCCTCTCGAGACAAGAATAAAATACCAAGAAAAAAGAAGATCAACCCAGTGAGAAGCCCAGAAAATACTACAACTACACCCCTCTTGTGGATGTTCACCGGGAAATATGCAACACTAAAAACATCCCACCACCCCGCTCAATTTAAAGCAAGAAAGGAGGAGGAAATTGGATAGAGTACTGCGAATACCACCAAATTTACGGACATCCTACTAACGAATGCTTCGACTTAAAAAATGTCATAGAAAAATTGGCGAGAGAAGGTCGACTAGATCGATACTTAGCCAACAAAGCAGATGAGCCATGAAAAAGAAGAAGGGACGAAGAGGTCGGACAGACTGAACGACCACTTCACATTCCGGAGAGACATGTTCATATGATAAATGGAGGATTCACAGGGAGAGGGATCTCTAAATCCGCGCAAAAAAGATACCTTAAAGAGATATATCATGTTGGGGAAGGAGAGAGGTCATCCGACCTCCCCACTATCACCTTCACCCGAGAAGACGCAGCAGGCATCATCCCGGGACATGATGATCCCATGATCATTACTATCATACTGGCCAACGCAAATCTCCATCGAACACTAATAGACCAGGGAAGCTCCGCGGATATCTTGTTTAAATCCTCCTTCGACAAGCTCGGCCTACAAGATAAAGAGCTCAGAGCATATCTGAACAACTTGCTCAGACACTCCAATACAACCACTTGGATATATTTCACTTCACACGACCTTCGGAAAGGGAACCCGGTCAAGGACACTTAACATAGACTACATCGTAGTCGACGTAAGCTCAGCGTACAATGCCTTGATAGGTCGGACAACACTGAACGAGCTCGCCGCAGTAGTCTCGACTCTACATCTATGCATGAAATTCCCAACCCCAGAAGGGATCGCCACGATAAAAGGAGAACAGAAAATCACGCGACGCTGTTACAACGAAAGTCTGAACCTTAGAGGCAAAGGAGAAGAGATCAACACTATCGAACTTGGAAGACTTCGAGGTCACAAGGAACTTCGTCCACAACCTGAAGGCGAGACTGAAGTGGTCCAAATCGGTGATGCCATGGATAAGACAGCAAAGGTTAGGAAAACCTTAAAGGGAGACTTAAAGGAATCTCTGATATAGTTCCTAAAGGATAACGCCAACCTCTTTGCATGGAAGGCCGCAGACATGCCGGGCATAGATCCCAAACTAATGTGCCACAAACTAGTGGTATATCTAGGATCTCGGCCAGTACAGCAGAAGCGTAGGAAACTCGGACCGGAAAAATCCCAAGCTGTGGAAGAACAGGTGCAAGCCTTGCTGGAGGCAGGGTTCATAAGGGAGGTCAAATACCCACTATGGCTAGCCAACATTGTCTTGGTAAAAAAGTCAAACGAAAAGTGGCGGATGTGCATTGACTACACCAATCTCAATAAAGCCTGCCCAAAAGATCCCTTACCACTCCCGAGTATAGATACTCTAGTGGATGCATCTTCCGGATACAAGTACCTCTCCTTCATGGATGCTTATTCAAGATACAATCAAATCCTGATGTATCCACCCGATCAAGAAAAGACCTCGTTTCTAACCCCCAAAAGCAAATTACTGCTATATCGTCATACCGTTCGGACTCAAAAATGCAGGAGCTACCTACCAAAGATTGATGAACAAAGTCTTTGCAGAATACAATGGGAAACTAATGGAGGTTTACGTGGATGATATGCTGGTAAAAACACAAAGTGAGGAATCTTGGTTGCCCGACCTTAGCAAAGTGTTCGACACCATCAGGAAGCATGGTATGCGACTTAATCCCGTAAAATACACCTTTACGGTAGAAGCCGAAAAATTCTTGGGTTTCATGCTCACACAAAGAGGAATTGAGGCGAACCCAGATAAATGTCAGGCGATACTCAACATGAAAAGTCCGACCTACGTCAAGGAAGTACAATAGCTCAATGGAAGACTTGCAGCCCTATCCAGGTTTCTAGCCGGGTCAGACATCAAATCTCTCCCCTTTTACGCTACATTAAGGAAAGGAAAGAGGTTTGAATGGACAACAGAGCGTGAGAAAGCCTTCCAAGATTTCAAAAGATTCTTGGGGCAACCACCCATTCTTTCCCGACCACGGGAAGGAGAAGTACTCATATTATACCTCACAGTGGGAAATTGGGCAATCACTTCAGCACTAGTCAGAAAAGACGAAGGTGGGCAGCAACCCATCTACTTCATCAGCAAAGCTTTACAAGGGGCCGAAATGAACTATCAAAAGATAGAAAAGTTCGCCTACGCACTCATGCTCACTTATCGACGACTCCGTCCGTATTTTTAGGTGCACACTATCAAGGTTCAGACCAACCAGCCCATAAAAGGCATCCTATAGAAGACATACTTAGTAGGAAGAATTTTGCAGTGGGCAGTCAAGTTGTCCGAATTCGATCTTCAGTATGAAGCTCAGACCGCAATCAAATTACAGTATCTGGCCAACTTCATCACCGAGTACACTGATACCCCGGGAAATCCCACAAAATGGAATCTCTACGTGGACGGCTCTTCAAACAAGACCGGGAGTGGCACAGGTGTGATAATAGAAAGTGATTAGGGAATCCAAATCGAACTCTCACTAAAGTTCAAATTCTCTGCTTCAAATAATCAAGCTAAATACGAGGCATTACTGGCTGGTTTAAGGCTGGCTAAGGAGGTAGGCGTTCAAAATCTCACCATCTTCAGTGACTCACAAATAGTTACCTCACAAATAGAGGGGAGCTATCAAGCTAAGGATCCCACCATGAAAAAGTATCTGGACAAAACCAGAGAACAGCTCAGACAACTCGGGGAATATGAGGTCCAACATATACCACAAGAACAAAATGCACGAGCTGATGCACTCTCAAAGTTAGCCAGCACCAAACCAGGGGGCAATAATAGAAGCTTCATTCAAGAAACACTGCAGAGCCTATCAATCTCAGAAAAAAAAAGTCCTAACCGTATCAGGTCAGTAGCAAGAGTGGATGACCCCCATAATCAATTACCTTAAGTCAGAGGCACTTCCCACAGATGAAAAGGAGGCAAGGAGGTTGATGCGAGAAGCACAGTACTACACTATAGTGGGCAACATCTTATATAGGAGAGGGATCTCAACACCCCTCCTAAAATGCGTAGCGCCTTCAAATGCAAGGGAAGTCCTGGAAGAAGTACACAGTGGCATGTGTGGTAACCACTTGGGGGTACGAGCTCTTTTCGAAAACATACTCCGAGGTGGATTCTTCTGGCCAACCTTACAAAAGGAAGCAACAGAGTTCGTCAAGACATGTCCACCATGTCAGAAACATACTAACTTCCACATCGCTCCACCGGAAGAGCTCATCAGTGTAATGTAACCTTGGCCGTTTGGGAAATGGGGACTAGACCTCCTCGGACCCTTCCCCTAAGGATCGGGACAAGTTAAGTTCCTCATTGTACGGGTAGACTATTTCACAAAATGGATTGAGGCAGAGCCCCTAGCTAATACCACTGCCCGAAGAAGTCGAAAATTCCTATACAAGATCATTATTACAAGGTTTGGGGTCCCTTACTCCATTACCACAGATAATGGCACACAATTCACTGATACAGGATTCAGGAACTTGGTAGCTGACTTGAAAATAAAGCACCAATTCACATCCGTAGAACACCCACAAGCTAACAGACAGGCAGAAGCTGCCAACAAAGTCATACTAGCTGGGTTAAAATGGAGACTACAGGATGCAAAGGGAGCTTGGGCCGAAGAGCTCCCACAAGTCCTATGGGCGTATCGCACAACTTCGCATTCCACCACAGGAGAATCACCCTTCCGACTTGCTTACGGAATGGAGGCAATGATCCCTGTGGAGATAGAAGAAGGATCCCCCAGGATGATCCTCCACAATGAAGAGGCCAACCCCCAAAATCAACGGGAAGAACTCGACCTACTTCCAGAAGTCCAAGAAAGAGCTCGGATTAAAGAGGAAGCGTTGAAGCGTCGAATGATTGCAAGGTACAATCAGAGGGTAATTTAGTGAAGATTCACCGACAACAACCTCATTCTAATCCGAAAGGATATCAGAGCAGGTCGGTCAGGAGAAGGGAAGCTAGCAGCTAACTGAAAAGGACCTTACCGAGTTGTAGAGGTACTAGGAAAAGGCTACTACAAGGTGTCCGACCTCGAGGGACGAGACTTACCAAGGTCATGGCACGCCTGTAACCTAAGAAGGTACTATAGTTAGAAAGTAATAAAGATCTTAGGCCAAGGTGCACTCTTTTTCCAGAAAAGGTTTTTCAATGAGGCGCCAAGCCAAGATATACAAAATTGCCCAACTTAGAAGGATAAGCACTCACATGTATATATATTCCTGTCAATATGCCTATTTTCTACTTGAATAAAGTTTTTCAGATTCGAAACTTTGCTACCAAGACGCATTAATCTGAGCGCAAAAATTCATCGCCGATTTCGACAAGGTTGGCAAAGATGAAAACCAAATTCATCGCCCGATTTCAACAAGGTCAGCAAAGATGAAAACCAAATTCATCGTCCGATTTCAACAAGGTCGGCAAAGATGAAAACCAAATTCATCACCCAATTTCGACAAGGTCGACAAAGATGAAAACAGAATTCATCGCCCGATTTTGACAAGGTCGGCTAAGATGAAAGCAGTAAAAACAGATTAATGCAAGAAGTTATAAAAAGTAATCCATAAAAAGTGGCCTGACGAGATCTTACTAAAAATGGATTACTAAAAATAACTTAGGAAGGACCAACAAAGGAGAAGTCGGGCCAAACCGACCAAACACAAGAGTTATAAAAAGTAATCCATAAAAAGTGGCCTTACGAGGTCTTACTAAAAATGGATTATTAAAAATAACTTAGGAAGAATCGACAAGAGAAGTTGGACCAACGAAAAGCGTGCGCTAAAAGGGACATAGCTTTGCCCAAAAAAGCCATGACTACACAAACAAGGCTATCAAAATTGTTCAAAGACTAACTAAAAGTTCTACCAGAACACTAGAAAGTGTCAGACAAGTTAGCCCCAAGGGCCATTTCGCCCAACCAGAAGATAGATGAAACAAGATCTGATCAAAAAGAGGTTGGACAAGTAGAGTACCAACACTTTATAAAGATCTATAAAGATGCAAAAGCATGAACAAGTATGTCAAGAAAAATATACCCATCAAAATAAAACATTAAAAGGCTCAAAAGGCCACCTAAATGGCAGCCTTAGAGTTTAAAAATGTTTTGTTTTTCCAAATAAAGTTGCACAGAAGCAACTAGGGTCAAGAAGTATATCACATCAAAAATTTACAAAAAATAGAGTCAAAAGCCCACAAATCAGGTTGTAGAGATAAAACAAAGAATTCATAAGGGGTGCGAAGTGTCCCCAGTAGTAGCATCAGTAGCCGAAGGAGGGGGAAAGATATTCACAGGGGTGGCGTCCACGGTCCCATCCTCACGATTAAGAATTTAACAATCCGGATCAGGTTGAGAATGGTCGACCTCAGAAGAAGGAGTTGAAGAAGTTGTGGTTGCAGAAGATTTGACTGGGGGTGCAGGAGGAGGAGGCTCGTCATCTTCATCATCTGGGGCGGGCACTATTTTACCATCTTCCACCATATTGTCCAGGCTAAAGAGAGTCAGGTCAAGTTCAGGAGCAAGAACTCGGACTTGTGCCTTTAAATTTTCATAAGCACTCATCACAGTGTCTACCAGATGACCTTGGAGATCGGCGTAATTCACAAGGGCAGATTCAAGCCTCTCCCTTAACTCCAACACCTCATCATAAGTGCGGGTGTAGCTTTCCTTATGTTTCTTCGCCATCTCCTCCGCCAAGTTTGTAGCCACCTCAGCCCTGGTAGCTCGAGACTTCTCCTTCTCCAAGTCCAGCTCTAGCTTGGCCACCCTGGCATCCAGCTCGTCCTTCAGGCCCTTAATTCTGGTAAACTCCGACTTGGCATCCTCAAGAAAAGCTTTCGTCGCATGGATTGGGGATCCTTGAACAGTACGGAATAAAGCTGCCCCCATGTGGGCCATTCGAATACTGTTATTGGTAATATAATTCAGGTGATGTAGGATGGATGCATCATCCATCGAAAGTCCACCATAAGGAGCAATTTGATTATCAACAAACCCCACAACATCAAAATCAGGGACGTCCAAGTCATAAGGCTCCACAGTCTTCTGTTTCTTGGGAGGAGGACCAGCCAGAGGAGAGGAGGCAGCACCAGAGGATGACTGGAGAGGAGCAAATGAAACCACACGAACTTGAAGAGTAGGGATGATCTTTCTCGGCCCCGAAGTGTCCGAAGTCGGCCTCTTAGGAGGAACTTGGGCAGATTCTTCGCCAGAAATCTTCGCCGAGATGTTTTGAGCAGCTGTTGCTTTCTTAGCCCGCCGGAAGTGTTTCATTGAATCTGTAGACTTCACCATCTCTGAAAAAGAAAAAAGCGAAATCAAATTGCAAGAAAAAAGGTATAGATCGGCAAAATAAACAAATACAGAGAAGTCGCCATACCCAATTCAGCCTTAAGAAGGGAAGGGTCCCCTAGAAATTTTTTCGTATTAAGATGGGGAGGCTCTCCCCAATTTTCTTCTAACACATTCACAAAGGCCTGCTCGACCTCATCCAAGCTTTCCCAAGAATACCTAGCTACTACCACATTCTTTTGCCAGCTTAATGGGAAGGTGGGCTCATTGTTCTCATCCAAGAAAAAAAGGATGAATACCCTCAGCAGCCCGGACCTTGAAATAATAGTTCTTAAAATCCCTAAAGAACTCATCATACATAGAGAAAACTTTCTTTCCTTGAGTAGCTCGGAAAGAAACCCAGGAGGCTTTCTTCTTCGCTACCCCAGGCTTCGTCAAAACAAAAAGGTAAAGAAAGAGAGTTTGGGTAGGTCGGATATCCAGTTCTTGACACAGCAATTGGAAGATTTTTATGAAGCTCTAAGAGTTCAGGTAGAGCTGGGAAGGAGCTACGTTGTAGGACCACAGTAACTCGGTCTCAAAAGGAGTAAAAGGAATGGTAATATTCAATTGACTAAAGAAATAGTCGTAAGCGTAAAAAAAGGGACGTTCTTTTGGAATCAAAGGTGGAAAACTAACCCTCTCCTCAGGGTCAGTGAGACTAACTCATAATTTTTCTCCCGATCCCTATCACAACAAATCCTATGGTGCCTTCTAAGTCACACGTAGTACTCAGGGTCAGCAACCGTAACACACATCAAAACAATAGAATCTAGACAGTCAAACATGCCTTCCGGGATCTTGGTAGACATCTCAACAATGTTTTTGCAAAGAGACATGGGACAACTATTCCTACAACAAGAAAAAGGAAAATGGGTTACTACCAAAGAACTCGGACAAATAAGGAAGTAACTCGGACAATAACATATAAACATCAAGAGTCAGATACGGCAGTAAAAGGGAAGCCCAAAGATTTACACTAAAATCCAGGGGCACCCTTTGGAGGCAGTAACAAGGTAAGAACCAGGAAAGAAGACGATCTATGCCCTAAATATCTCACAATAAAGAAAACACAATCATTCTCTAGTCATCATCACCAACAACAACATCAAAGTTACAACCTTTTCTTCTGACAGTTTATCATCAAAAGATTGTTTAGCCAGAAGAAGAAGAAGCCAGACAACGCTGAAAAGAAACAAGAATAATAACAAAAACCCTACGCAAGATTACCAGAAGGCACACATTCTTCTAAAAAACGAGCAACAAGGAAAAATCACAAGCCAATCTAGCCCTAGAATAACTTCTAAATCACATAGAGGCAAACAGATTAAATCATGTATGAAAGTCCTATTCCTAATAGTAAATGGTACTTGCAGGCACACTAAACTGGTCAAAGCATTTTGGGATGCAGGTGTCTTGACAATTAAATCAAAATTTAACTCAGAGAAATCTAGTCCCAACTCACGAGCAACAGTTAAAGAGATAAAGGAATGCGATGCACCCGAATCATATAGTATAGTTAGAAATCGATTTTTGACATAACACTGACCTTGGATCAGGGCGTCTGATTGCATAGCATCACCAGCAGTCATAGCAAACACTCGACCATGTTGCTAGGTTCACATTGGATTCCGAACAAACTTTCTTGGGTAGGTCCTAGCTGTGTGTCTAGATTCCTCACAAGTAAAACAAGCATTCGTTCCCTACAACATCCAAATCTAACATAGCCATAGCCATGGAGATCATAACAGCTATAAGGATAGCTGTACCTCGCATCGATTTGTCGTTCGGAGCTCGATTAAACTATGCCTATTCGCAATCATTAAGGTCCTATCCGCACCAAACAATCAACATTAAGGTGATCAGTCTTAAAATCTAAAGTTAAGCACGAACATTCCCAAAATGAGCACTCATAGACATTCATGCCAAATGTATCTTGAAGATACCCTAACATCATGAGACACACAAGCAGAGTATGCAATGAAGCATAGTCAGTCCACTCCACAGGCTCTACTGGGAACGAACTGCTTTGACACCAAATTGTAACGACCCAACTCCCAGTATGTCATGGTCATACAAGAAGCCAAGTGTTACCAACTTGTTCTTCCAATTATTAACTATTACTTTTACTTAACATATGAGCCTGTTCCTTGTTAGAACGTTGCCAATTTTACGAGTATCTTTTTTTTTTATTTATATCGTTGCGAGCGAGGGAGTAAAATAAATAAGCACACACTGATAAAAATTATAAGGAAGCATAAAGAAACATATAACTTAGCTAATATTATACATCATGTACACTATAACAAAACATATAGCGTTCACAAAAGATCAAGTCAGTTTACATCCTCGTCATCCTACGTAGCTAATATATATACACGACACTCCCAGGGACTGGCCCAAACAAAAAGCCGCTACACTGGCGCCTAGGCTAGCCTAACCACTATATAGCTCCTTGCTCTCGAGTGTACTAACACAAGTGAGAGACTAACTACACATACTGTCAGACTAGAGTGTCATCAAAAGAATGCCCCTACTGCTGTCAAACTATATCTACACGTGGCCGTTCGGAAGATTGTCGTGAGGCTCAACCATCTCCTCATCCTGTTCTATCTCTATCTCAGGATCCTCTTCCTCCTCATCATCCATCGCTACAGCTATACCCTCAGACCCACCAGAAGCACTGCTGTCACTATATATAAAACCATTCGCGAGCACAGGTCCATTTACGTATATAGGAGCTACCCCATCGTCCGGTAGTGTCGGCTCCTCAGGCTGTGGAAAGTTAGGGATCGGCTCAGGGGGAAAGTCTCACTCTGGTGGAATTACAGGTACGTAGTCACCAGCTAACTCGGGCTCATCAGGAATAATAGGTTCGGGTTCCACCACATTCAAAGGATGAGCTAGTATAGGGTATCTGGGACCTTCGGGAAAAGGATGTCCAGGTGAGTCAGTGTGTAACCAGGATAAGGGAAAGTCGTAAGGAACATCAGGGTCAAAATGCGGGCTATACAAAGGATGTTAGAAAGGACGGTTTTGTAATACGTAATGTCTCATACGAGGCTCTGCACTCAAAATGTAGTAACCATAGTAAACTGGATCCTTGTAAATATATAGGTCTTCAACTTCATAGAATATCACGCCCATCTCCATCTGGAGGGGAGGAAGGGAGAGAAAGGGGGTAAGAATTGGGGAGTTATTAGTTAAGTTCCTTAATCCTGTGTTGTTTAGCAGATAAATAGCAGAATACCGAGAAGCAGTAAATAGAAGAAACAGATAAATAGAGAAAATAGAGAAAACAGAAAGCAAAACACAAACAAAAAAATACAAGAAAACAAAACACAGACGCAGTGAATAGAATACAAACAAAGAAAGCATACATTCAAACAACAATCATAACAGAGGAAATACACAACCAAGTATGATGCATGTCTGTCCTATGCAGGCCATGAGCTCACGTGTCGGTTTACACCCTGCTGCCCCACATTACCTAGGAACAAGTCCTAGATATAGTTTCCCTTTGTGTCCTTAGTGCATACGTGTCGGTGGTAATATTACCACTCCTTCGTGACTACCGGCAGTCAGTACAAAGCTCGACCCCATAATATACGCACAAGAGGAAACAATGATCCTCAGTTTGTGGGCGTCCCCGAGATCAACACACAAACAAAACAAAGATCCTCAGTTCGTGGGATTCCCCGAGATCAACATACAACAAAACAGAGATCTTCAGTTCGTGGGTTTCCCCGAGATCAATACACAACAACACAAAGATCCTCAGTTTATGGGTTTCCCCGAGATCAATACACAAAACAGCGATCCTCAATTCGTGGGTTATACCCGAGATCAACATACAACAGTTCGTGGGTTATTCCCGTAATCAATGATTATCAATTCGTGGGTTATTCCACATTTAAAACAAATAACAATTTATAGGTTTCTCCGAGATCAATGATCATTCAGTTCGTGGGTACTTCCCGAATTTAACCAATTATCAATCTGTGGGTTTTACTACTTGTTCATACCCTGGGTCGAGCTCTGCAACCCGGGATGTTTGGAGACAAAGTCAACCGACCTCTTCTCAAAGACCTCAGCCAAATCTCCAGGAAAGCCCAAAAAGGGCCCAAACAGAAGAACACAACCCAAATCCAAAGGCAGCCCAAGCCTATAGAGATAAGGGTGGTTCCCTTGAAGATAAGATGACTTCACTCAAAGATAAGACAAGATAAGATAAGATAACTATCTTATCCCCAGGAAGATCACTCTACAAACATTATAAATACATTGGAGCACCCAGGTATAACTCATACTCTGATAAGGGATCAGCAGCACAGCCAGTTAAACAAGTCAGACACGACAACTCCGGCCGCCACCCACCAGCCGGACACGCCATCTCCGACCAATACAGAAGTCATTGGCACCGTTGCCAGGGAACCTGGAAGTCATTCCATCATCATGACAGACAACCTTGACAATGACCACGACTCAGATCTAGAAGATAGAACGCCGCACAAGAACGCGGACACTACACCAAAATATATCCCACAACCTAACGGAGACAAGAATTCACCAAACACGGGAATCATGGAGGTGCTTAAGACAGTCTAAAACAACTTGAAAAAGAAGCTCAACATCAACGAGAAGCTGAGAGAGACCTACGAAGGGAAGTAAGGCGACGCCCAGAATTAGAGGACAAAATCCTAAAGCTCAAAGATGATCTGAAAGCTAAAACTACTCGATCCACTCATGAGGATAGCTCCCCACAAGGACCAAGATCCATTCACTAAGGAGATCATGAAGACCAAAATCCCAAAGGACTTTAAACTTCCCGACATGACTTTATACGATGGCACGGCAGATCCCAGCCATCACCTCAGTAATTTTAGAAGTTGAATGTACCTCACTGACACCTCAGATGCAGTTCGCTGCAAAGCCTTCCCGACTACCTTAACAAAAAATAGCGATTAAATGGTTCGACAATCTACCCCCTAGGTCCATCTCAAGCTTCGACGACTTAGCCAAGAAGTTTTTAGCCAGATTATCTATCCAGAAAAACAAAACTAAGCACGCCCCAAGTCTATTAGGGATCAAACAAGGGGATCGGGAAAGTCTCCACAGCTACATGGAAAGATTCAACAAAGCATGTCTGGACATACAAAGTCTGCCCACAGAAGCAGTAATTATGGGTCTCATTAATGGCTTACGAGAGGGGCCTTTTAGCCACTCTATATTGAAAAAACATCCCACATCTCTGAATAAAGTACAAGAGCGAGCAGAGAAGTACATCAACATGGAGAAAAACTCTTGATTAGGAGAGACCTCAAAGTCCGGATTCTCCTACTCCTCCCGATATAAGGATAAAGAGTCCAAGAAAAAAGAAGATCAGCATGGAGAAAAGATCAAAAAATATCATAATTATACCCATCTTCGGGTGTCTCTTGTAGATGTCTACAGAGATGTTTGCGATACTGAAAAAATGCCCCCAGCTCGACTACTAAAAAGCAAAAAAGGAGGAGTAAATCGGACTGAATATTGTGAATACCATCGAATCTTTGGACACTCCACCAACGAATGCTTCGACTTAAAAAATGTGATAGAAAAATTGCTAAGAGACGGGAAATTAGATCGGTACTTAGCCAGCCGAGTCGATGAGCAAAGAAAAAGAAGAAGGGACGAAGATGTCGAACGAACTGAGCGACCACCTCGTACACTAGAGAGACACGCCGACATGATACATGGAGGATTTGCGGGAGGAGGGGTCTCCAAATCATCTCGCAAAAGATATCTTAAAGAAGAATATCATGTCGAGGGAAAAGAGGAAGCACCTGACATCCCCATAATTACTTTTACTAAAGAGGACGCGACTGGCATCATCTCAGGACACGACGATCCCATGGTCATCACCATCATATTGGCTAACGCAAATCTCCACCGCACACTGGTAGACCAGCGAAGTTCCGCTGACATCTTGTTCAAAACTGCCTTCGACAAACTCAGCCAGAAAGAAAAAGAACTTAGAGCATATCCGAACAGCCTGTTTGGGCTGGAGGCCACACCAATCCAACCACTAGGGTACTTCTCACTACACACGACCTTTGGAAAAGGAAACCAGTCAAGAACGCTCAAAATAGACTACATCATGGTCGACGTGAGTTCAGCCTACAATGCCTTAATAGGTTGGACAATATTAAATCAGCTCGGTGCAGTAGTCTCAACTCCACACCTATGCATCAAGTTCCCAAAAGGAAAAGCTACAATAAAAGTAGACCAGAAGACAGTGCGCCGCTGTTATAACAAAAGTCTAAACCTCAGAGGCAGATGAGAAGAATTCCACACCATCGAGCTCGGTGGAGTTCGAGGGCGGGAAGAACTCCGTCCACATCCCGAAGGCGAAGTAGAAAAGGTCCAGATCAGAGATGTCCCAGAAAAAACAACCAGTATCGGCACGATCCTAAAATAGACATAAAAGAATCACTCGTACAGTTCCTACGAGATAATGTTGATCACTTTGCATGGAAGGCCACAGACATGCCAGGCATAGACCCTAAGTTAATGTGCCTCAAGCTGGCAGTTTACCCAGGATCTCGGCCAGTACAGCAGAGACGTAGAAAGCTCAGGCCAGAACGATCCCAAGCTGTGCAAGAACAAGTACAAGCTCTACTGGAGGCAGGATTCATAAGAGAAGTCAAATATCCACTATGGCTAGCTAACATCATTTTGGTGAAAAAATCAAATGGAAAGTGGCAGATGTGCACTGACTACACTGATCTCAACAAAGCCTGCCCAAAGGATCCCTATCCACTCCCAAGTATCGACACTCTGATGGATGCCTCCTCCGGATATAAATACCTCTCGTTTATGGACGCTATTCGGGATACAATCAAATCCCAATGTACCAACATGATCAAGAAAAAACTTTATTCTTAACCCCAAAAGCAAACTACTGCTACATCGTCATGCCTTTTGGACTCAAAAACGCAGGAGCTACTTATCAAAGATTAATGAATAAGGTCTTCACAGACCACATAGGGAAAATCATGGAAGTCTATGTGGATGATATATTAATAAAGTCACAAAGTGGAGAAACGTTACTGTCCGACCTCACCCAAGTATTCGACACTATAAGAAGGCATGGCAAGTAGCTTAACCTTGCAAAATGTACCTTCGCAGTAGAACCTGGAAAATTCTTGGGTTTTATGCTCACACAAAGAAGAATCGAGGTGAATCCGGACAAATGCCGGACCATACTCAACATTAAGAGCCCAACCTGCGTCAAAGAAGTACAATAACTCAATGGAAGGTTAGTAGCCTTGTCCAGATTTCTAGCTGGATCGGCAATAAGATCTCTCCCATTCTATGCCACTCTAAGGAAGGGAAAGAGATTTAAATGGACAACGGAGTACGAGCAGGCCTTCAAAGATTTCAAAAGATTCCTGGGACAACCCCCTATTCTAACTCGGCCACGGGAAGGAGACCCACTCGTATTATACCTCGCGGTGGGAAATCGGGCAATAGCTTCAGCATTGATCCGAGAAGATGACAGTGGACAACAACCTATATACTTCATCAGCAAAGCATTACAATGGTCTGAATTGAACTATCAAAAGATAGAAAAATTCGCTTATGCTCTCATACTAACATTTCGACGACTTTGCCCATATTTCCAAGCCCACACCATCAAGGTTCGGACCAACCAGCCCATAAAAGGCATTCTGCAGAAAACAGATCTAGCAGGAAGAATTTTGTAATGGGCAGTCGACTTGTCCGAATTCGACCTTCAATATGAAGCTCGGACAGCCATCAAATCACAATATTTGGCCGACTTCATTCCTGAGTTTACGGACACTCCAAAAATCCCTACAGAGTGGAATCTCTACGTAGACGGTTCCTCAAACAAAACTGAAAGTGGTGCAGGCGTGATAATTGAAAGCAACCAGGGAACCCAAATCGAACTTTCCCTCAAATTCGGGTTCCCTGCCTCAAATAACCAAGCTGAGTATGAGGCACTACTTGCTGGTTTGAAACTGGCTAAGGAGGTTGGAGCTCAAAAGCCTATCATCTTAAGTGACTCACAAGTAGTCACCTCACAAATAGCAGGGAGTTACCAAGCCAAGGATCCTACCATGAAAAAGTACTTGGACAAAACCAAGGAACAGCTCGGACAACTCAGGGAATTTGAGGTCCGCCACATACCCCGGGAACAATAGAAGCCTCATCCAAGAGATGCTGCAGAACCCGTCAATCTCAGAAGAAGACAAGGTCCTAGCCATAACAGGTCTGGATCAAGGATGGATGACTGCCATAATTAATTACCTCAAAACAGAAACACTCTCTACAGATAAGAAGGAGGCAAAGAGGTTAAAACGGGAAGCACAATACTACACCATCATAAATAATACTCTATACAAAAGAGGAATTTTAACACCACTATTAAAATGGTGCCGACTTCCAATACAAAGGAAGTTTTAGAAGAAGTACACAGTGGCATCTGTGGCAACCATCTCGGAGCACAGGCACTCACCAAGAAAGTACTCCGAGCTGGATTTTATTAGCCGACCTTACAAAAAGAAGCAACAAAATTCGTGAAGACATGTCCACCATGTCAGAAACATGCCAACTTTCACATCGCCTCGCTAGAGGAGCTCATCAGTGTAACCTCACCCTGGCCATTCGCAAAATGGGGACTCGATCTTCTCGGACCCTTCCCTCAAGGATCAGGACAAGTCAAATTCCTCATAGTGGGGATAGACTATTTCACAAAATAGATCGAGCCAGAACCCCTAGCTAACGCCACTGTTCAAAGAAGTCAAAAATTCCTATATAGAAACATTGTCACAAGGCTTGGGGTTCCATACTCTACAACCACAGACAATGGCACTCAATTTACAGATGCAGGCTTCAGAAAGCTGGTGGCCGATCTAAACATAAAACACCAATTCACATCCGTAGAACACCCCCAGCCCAATAGACAAGCAGAAGCTGCTAAGAAAGTCATATTAGCCAGGCTAAAACGGAGATTACAGGATGCATAGGGAGCCTGGGCGGAAGAGCTCCCACAAGTCCTATGGGCATATTGGACAACCCCACACTCCACTACAAAGGAATAACCCTTCCGATTAGCTTACGGAATGGAGGCAATGATCCCAGTGGAGGTCGAGGAAGGGTCGCCCAGAGTAATCCACTACAACGAAGAGGCCAACTCCCAACTTCAAAGGGAAGAACTCGACCTACTTCCAGAAATCCGAGAAAGAGTTCAGATCAGGAAAATGGCATTAAAACGTCGAATGGCTTCAAGATACAATCAAAAGGCAGTGCCGCGAGGTTTTACCGAGAACGACCTCATCCTAATCCGAAATGATATCGGAACAACTCGACCTGGAGAAAGAAAGCTGGCAGCAAACTAGAAAGGACCCTACCGAGTCATAGAAGTACTTGGAAATGGCTACTACAGGCTGTTCGAACTCGAAGGGCGAGAGCTTCCAAGGTCATGGAACGCCTGCAACCTACGAAGGTATTATAGTTAGAGGTAATAAGGATCTTAGGATAAGGTGCACTCTTTTTCCTGAAAAGGTTTTTTAACGAGGCGCTTAGCCAAGATCTACAAACCACCCGACTTAAAGGAAAAAACACCCACATGTATATATTTGCATATTTTCCATCTTGAATAAAGTTTTTTCAGATTCTATACAAATCCTCTTTTACAAGACGCATTAATCTAAAACACAAAAAATTCATCGCACGATTATAAAGCTACAGATCGGCAGAAAGTGAAAATCAAATTCACTGCATTATCACGGTAAAGACCAACAAAGATGATAACCAAATTCATCAAAAGGTCGACCAAACAGGGATCAAACACAATCTCTACGAAATCGGCAAAGATGAAAAGGCGACAAAAACAGAATAATGCAAGAAGTTATCGAAAGTGATCCATAGAAAGAACCTGTCGAGGTCTTAATAAAAATAGGTTACTAAAAATAACTTAAAGACTGGCCGACATAAAAAAGTCGGACCGGTCGACCACAATAACCAAAATTATAAAAAGTAAATCCCTGGAAAGAGGCCTGGCCAACGCTAAAAAAGAGGATTACTAGAAATAACTTAAAAGGGACCGACGTGATGAAGTCGGCGCAGAACAAAAGTTATAAAAAGTAATCCCTGAAAGAGACCTGACAAAGGTCCAAAAAATAGGATACTATAAATAACTTAAAAGGGACCGACGTGATGAAGTCGGCCCAGAACAAAAGTGATAAAAAGTAATCCCTAAAAGAGACCTGACAAAGGTCCAAAAAAGAGGATTACTAGAAATAACTCAAAAGGGACCAACATGATAAAGTCGGCCCATAACCAAATAAGTTATAAAAAAGTAATCCATAAAAGAGACCTGACCAAGGTCCAAGAAAATGGATTACTAATAATAACTTAGAAGGGACCGACATGATGAACTCGGCCCATAACCAAAGAAGTTATAAAACAGTAATCCATAAAAGAGACCTGAATAAGGTCCAAACTAAATGGATTACTAGAAATAACTTCAGGCCAAGACGAAGAAGTCGGCCAACAGAAGGCACACAAGTTGGATCCCGAAATCCACGATCTCAAAAGAATCACAACTATGAAAATACAAAGGCAACCAAAAGAGGTCGGACAACAAGGTTCCAATGCGTTCAAAAACCTAGAAGGTGTCAGATAGGTGCAGACAAGCATATTACGAAAGGAACAAGTTATAATAATAATAACAAGACTCAGGAGGCCACCAAAAATCAGCCCCAAGAGCTTAAGAAACTACTTTGTTTTTTAAAAGAAAGTTGCTAACAGAAAAGCAATAAAAGGTGTCCAGCAGTTAGAAACCACAATTTACAAAACATAAAAAGTTTAAAGCCCACAAGCCGGGCTATATACAAAAACATACAGAATAATCATAGGGGATCCAAAGAGTTCCCAGTCACAGCATCATGAGGTGAAGGAGGACGAGTCTGAAGAGGCACCGCATCTACCGTCCCATCATCCCGGTTCAGGACCTGACAATCAGAATCCGACGCGGGATGACCAAGTTCAGCTGAAGGAGTTGAAGAAGTCGGAGCAATAGAGACCTTGGCAGCAGGCACATGAGGAGGCTCGACGTCGTCATCATCATCAGGATCATCAGGGACAATATTACCGTCCTTCACAATGTTGTCCAAGCTGAAGAGAGAGAGGTCAAGATCGAGCGCAAGAACTCGAACTTGATCCTTCAAATTCTCATAAGCAGCATTGACATTGCCCACAAGATGACCCTGGAGCTCGGCATAATTAGCTCGGGCAGACTCCAAATCCTTCCTAAGATGCATCATCTCCCTATAGGTCGTGACATAGCTCTCCTTATGCTTCAACGCCGTATCCTCAGCCAACTTTGCAGAAGCCGCCAAGGCAATAGCTCTAGTCTTTTCACCCTCCAACTCTTTCTCCAACTTGGTCTCCTTCACCTCGAGCTCCTCCTTTAAACCCTTAATCCGGTCAAACTCTGATTTGGCCTACTCCATAAAGACCTTCACTACATGGATAGGAAGATCTTGGGCAGTTCGGTACAGAGCCGCCCCCATATGTGTCATCTTAATGCTACTCCGAGTTATGAAATCCAAATGACGAAGAAGAGAAACATCATCCATAGGATGAGCACCATAGGGACCGATCTTCTGGTCGACAAACCCAATAGCATCAAAATCAGGAGCGTCTAGATTGAAGGGCTCAACAGTCCGAGGTCTTTTTGAAGGAGGAATGGCCGTAGGAGAAGAAACGGCAGCAGAAGACTGGGGAGGGTCGAGCACATGGATCCGAGGGGTAGAAATCATTCTCCTCGGTCCAGGAGAGCTCAGCACTGGCTGTTTGGGAAGAACATGAGAAGACCCTTCCCCAGCCACCCTAGCCGAAATATTCTGAGCAGCTGTAGCCTTCCTTGCCTTCTTAAAGGCCATCATGGAGTCATTATTTTTAACCATCTCTGAAAAGAAAAATCAACCACAGAAGCAGATTACAAACTGGAACAAGAAGAAAGCAGAGTAAAGTAGAGCAAAATATAATAAATACCCAGCACGGTTCAGACAAGGGATGGATTCCCCAAAAACTTCTTGGTATCAAGATGGGGAGGTTCCCCCCAAATATCCTTCAAGACATTTACAAAAGCTTGCTCGACCTCGTCCAACATTTTCCAAGTATACCTAGACACCACTACGTTCTTCTGCCATTCTAAGGGAAAGCGGGGCTCACCATTCTCATCCAAAAAGAAAGGACGAGCTCCTTCAACAGCTCAGATCCTAAAAAAGTAATTCTTAAAATCCCTGAAAGACTCATCGTACAAGGAAAAAACTTTATGTCCCTGGGCTGACCTAAAAGAAATCTAAGAAGCCTTCTTTTTGGTAGCCCAGGCTTGGTCAACACAAAAAGATACAGAAAAAGAGTTTGAGAAGGTTTAACATTAAATTCTTGACAAACCAACTGAAAAATCTTGATGAAACCCCAAGAATTTGGATGAAGCTAAGATGGGGCCACATTACACGACCATAACAGGTCGTTCTCAAAAGGAGTGAAGGGAAGGGTGATGTTCATCTGGCTAAAAAAGAAGTCGTATGCGTAGAAAAAGGGACGCTCCCCCTGGGTCAGAACAGGGAAGCAAACCCTTTCATCAGAATCAGGTGCTACCAATTCATAGTTGTTCTCCTGATCCAAACTACTACAGATTCGGTGATGTTTTCTAAGCTCCACACATAATTCAGAATTAGCTAGAGAAACAGATAGCTACACAAGGGAGTCCAACCAGTCGGACATCCCCTCAGGAACCTTAGAAGACGCCTCGATAATATTTTTGCGAGAAGACATGGCCAACTAGTCCTACAAACAAGAAAAGAAAATGGATTACTAACCAAATATAGCTCGAGCGATATCAAAACAACTCGGACAATGTCTCAGAGCAATACAAACAGTAAAAGGAAAGCCCCAAGACACACACCAAGGTCCAGGTGCATCCTTTGGAGGAAGTGACACATAGTTAAAGACTCAGAAATGCCTACAGAGGCTAAAACATCCCAGCAAAAGACTCTAAGCAACGCCTCAAGAAGAAAGACACAAATCAAAGCAAGATTATCAAAAGACCATTGTCCTCTATAAAGCTATCCCAACAAAGAAAAACCCTCTCTCAACCAACACTGCGAGAAGAAAAAACCAAATAAAGCCACCTCTCAACTACAGTTTCAGTCTAACAGCAAAAGGAACTGCCAAATAACAGAACATGCCCAGGGGAAATCATCAAAGACGCAAACCTTTTTTCAGAATCAAAATGAGCCACTATCCCAAAAGCTACAAAATCAAAAAAGATAGAAGCAGGCAACAAATATGCAAAGCCCTAAAAAGCTTCAACCATCGGGAGAAATGCCAAGAGTATACATAAGGTCGAAAAGGAAGCCAGGAAAAACACATCACAGAGAAAAACAAGCACAAAGAATACGAAAAGGATCAAGCTTTCCAACATACACTCAAGCAAAATAAAAACTTCATCAAGAAATAAGAACAATGCAGAGGAAGAATAACAGAAAAAAGAACCTACCTGAAAAAAGGAGAAAGCTTCGAAGAAATTGAAGACAGAGAGACAGAATCGCCTTTCGAGCAAAGAAAAGCACCAAAAATCACCAAACGGTGTCATGGAGAGAAACGCAAAAATGCAAGTCTCAGGCAAAACAGAAAGGTAGAAAGAAAAGGGGAAAGTTATGGCAAAAAAATAGAGAAGAGAAACCGTTTTTTGTGAAAAGTTTAAAATGAACGTGAGAGGCAAAGAAATGGAGCATTAAAAGAATTAATGAGGTTATTAAACCCTCGCGCATTCCAAAAGCAAGGAGACACGCGTTTTCAAAAGAATGAAAATTCAAAGAAAAACGTTCGGCATTCAAAGGTGAATTTTACAAAGAAGAAGTCGACAAAATGCTCGAGTTCGGCTTCACCATAAAAGGATCGAAGTCCTAAAACTAAAGACTCGACCTCAAAAGGAAAACCGCACTCGGCTTCATCAATTTAGCATGCATTTAGATTTCCTTCCTAAATTCAGTACATGTTTGAAAATTGCCTCCTAGAGACTTTAATTATTTATTTTTAATTCTCCTTTATTCCATTCGATGCCGTGATCTGTGTGTCAAGTGTTTCAGGCTTTATAGGGCATGAATGAGATGGAGATTGGAGAGGAAGCTAGCAAAAATGGAAGGAACACAAGAATTTGAGGAGATAACCAGCGAGAAGTGATGCGGTCGTATGGCTCATGCGACCGCGCGAAGGAGCACAAATCGCAGTGACGCGGCCGCATGGCCTGCGCGGCCATGCGGATTGGAAAGCCCAAGCGACGCGGTAGCGTGGACGACGCGAACGCATGGAGAGGAAAAAGCGCAAGTGACGTGTCTGCATGGACGACGCGATCGCGTGACATGTGCGATCTGCATAATCTGCAGAATCCGCTG